>NW_006440645.1:4044518-4076545 GCF_000325575.1 Pteropus alecto | reverse complement strand
AAACAGTAAGAGAATTTTTAATTTTTTGACCAACATTTTTAAAGGTCACAAAACAAAAGTAATTTTCCCCACTAATCCTAATAATCATTAAGATCACTTTGCCTCGTTTCAGCTTGCAGGGTCATTGTCACAGTGCCACACAACCGTGACAAGCAAGGACTGTTTTGTATTTATTAAAAAAGACAATGCAATTTTCATGTTCCTGGGTCATCAAAAAATCCTCAGATATTTAGACCTGAAACTAAATTTAAGAAAGCTATATTTTTCAATACATAACTGCCATGAAATATTTTAAGTGATTTTGTTAAATTATTTAAAATTTTAAATAGAATATTTCAAATGGAAAATATATTTCACTTAGCTATTTGCTGGATACATGCGCATTTTACTTTTAATTTACCACCTTGCAAAAGCACAAACTGGATGAAAACAAGAATGTTGCAAAAACCTCCTGTCATAAATGCCGCCTATGGCCACATTCTGTTATCCCTATACGCTTTAGCAAGATCCGCCCAAAGTAAAATCCCAAGTCCACAGAAGATTAGTCAGACCTTACTAGTAGGCGTATTATTTCCTGTGTAAGCAGCAGAGGAACTGAAGAACTACCCATGACAACGAAGAATAACAATACAAGACGGTTCTGAGCTTCCACTGCGCTGTATTTAGCATCCCCGTGTCCTCGTTTCTGGTGGCTTCACTCTCAATACGACTTCTACTCTGTCCCTCAGAGAAAACTCTACCTGCTACAAGTCAACTCAGGAAGGAGGTCAGGAATAAATTCCAAGTAAAATACATAAAATTACGATCCAGAAGATTGTGGGAATTCCACTACTGCACTAGTAAATACGTTCTGGGTGTATATATCGATGTATGTACTGTGGCTCATCCTCGTATATGTGCTAACATAGTAGAGAAACAGGCCAAAAATAGGCCTCAAAACCTGTCATTAAGATATTAAAATTACTTTCTCAACAGCATTAGAAGCAAAGCTAAAAACAAACAGGTATTATAATCTTTGTACAAAATTTTGCATAAAAACCACAGACACCTTCTCGCCCTTTTGCCTTTCCTCTCCTTGGCTGTGTCCGAATCCACGATGTCTGCCCGGAGGCAGTCCAAAGTCCCCGAAAACGACAGGTGCTCTCCAAAGTACATCCGGTAGCACAGCGGCATCGTGTCCTGAGACTGGATCCCCGTGTGACTCAGGAGAGGTTTGAAAACCACCTAAAAGGCACGACACGTTCGTGTTAGCTCGGTTCATAATTCATCCTTTACTGTGGCTTTTCTCCTTATCCTACCTCAGTACGTATTATTGTAGTGTGAAACAAACAAACAAAAGATCTTATACCATAAATATAGCTCTAATTTTACTTAAAATGAAACAGTACTTTTGAGCACCTATCATCTTCGAATTGATCATAAGAGCAAAGATTCCTCGATCCTGCCTGAGTGTCTGAAAATACCAGAAAAGTAAATTATGGATTAGTTTAAATCATTCTGCTTCTTGCTTTTAAAAAAGGCATGAACACCTACATTTCCATAAAAACCTGGTATATTAGGTTTTTGTCAATGTCCTGTGTTAATGGAAAAATGTGTCATATATTATGAACAAACACCTGACCAATTTTTAAATAGTACTACTTAGTCATAATGATCATTTGATATTTATTTTCTGACAAAGAAATTCCTTTACATTTTAAGTATCACATATGCTTACACAAACACATCACCCGGTTAGATCTCCAGGGAGCTGAACTCTGTGGTCACTAAGAGCTAACCAAACAGAACTGCACGTGTTGGATGAACCGCCGCACTCGCTGGCTCATGACCCTCTTCCCTCTCTGGCACACGGGCGTCATCCCAGGCCTTCCTCGGCCCCTTCTAACTCTTTCACCGTACGTTTCCTCTCAGTGACCTTTTCCCGAAGCTTAAAACATCCTGTTGAAACGGACACAAGCCGCCTATGCAATGAGACCCAAGCCCCGTTTCCAGGTGCCCGCAGGCCACCTCCTTACTTTGTGCTCGGGCAGAGGCCACTCGAGTGGATGCCAGAGGGCCCGGAATGAGAGGATTCAAACGCCTTCCCTCTGGACTGAGACCTCAGGAGGACCTTCCTCTCCCTCGTGTACCTGCCTGGCATACCGTCCTGGTTTGCTCTTTCATCCTATGGAAAAACGCTTCCGTCTTCAGGTTCGAACCACCCTCCACTTAAGCCCCTGGAGTCCCTTCCACACCGACCAGGGGCTTTGGCTCCCTCCTTCTGCCACCCCAGGGGGTCATCCTGGATGGCTTCTTTGGCCATGCAGATAACCCAACCAACACTTCAGTTACGACGCTCCGTGACTTCTTCCCCCCATAACCCTGGCTTAAACTGCATCTCAGCGACGTCCTGGACTGCATGTTACATCTCAACACCTCATTTTTGTTGCTACATCTGCTTCGGCTCACCCCTCTTCCACTCCTGTAGGGCATGAGAGGAAATGATGTGATCGCATTCGTTGCTGCTCCAACACTAACCCCCGGCTTGTTCCTGGACCCTCGGCCCTGCCTGGCATTCCCTCCGGGGGTCCGCAGGAAGCTATCATGTCACACCACCCTTTACACATATGTAAAGCACCTTCCGCGGTTTTTTTACTGTATTACTTAATATTCACATTTCTGGTAGATTTTAGAGTCTTGTATGTAAAACAGTATAGTTGTTTAATATGTGTACTGGATGCCAATAAATACAATGAATGTATTATATAGGACAAAACAAAAAAATTATTTTTTTTTCCACTCTACCTTTGAAAAGAAGTAAACGCGTCCTTAAAAACGACTCCAGTGTGCTGGAGACGTAAATCAGAAACCTTGAGAGTGCCTGACACATTGCTTAGCGGAAATTAGCTCCCACTGTGAGAAACCCAAAGCCTCCGGTTCGCAGAGGGGCCTGAGAGCTGCGCCCCGCCCTTCATTCCCACTCCCCCACTTGCCTGTGGTCACCCTAAAACACACGCTTCAGAGATTTGCCTTCGCACTCCCCATGTCCGACCCGATTGCAAGCCCTCCGTAACGGCGCTCTGTCATCACGGCGAAGCCTCGGCCGAGGGCCTCGTGTGTGAACTGCTTCAATAACTCGTCTTTCACGTCTGGTTTCTCTGCTTTAACCGATTTAGCACGTTGCTCACCGTATGTTCCTACCTGTACAGTTCTAGTCAATTGATCCCTCTGCTCTAAAACCTTAGGTGCCTCCCACTGCCCCCCCGGCCATGTCGTCCTGGCTCGTGCTGTGCTGAGAGTTGTCAACACAGCACTAAAGACTATGGCATACAGTTAGATTTTTCTAGTCATGTCATTCAGCCAACCTGTTCCTTCAAATAACGAGAACGTTACCACATGAGGCGAACGACTATGTGTCACTCTTCTGCTGAGCATCTACAGATGCTGAATTCGCATTTATGATGAGCCCATGTACTTTCCGAAGGCTCCTTTGTCACACGAAGGCTTCAGGCAGATGGCACGGGACGCAACCAACGGCCCCTGAGCGGGGGCACGACAACTGGGGAGCACAGGGCCACCCACCTGCGCGTCGGCCAGCTGAACGGCAGGGAAGCCCTGGTTGGCCTCTTCCACGCCGGCCACGTCGTCCTGGCTCGTGCTGTGCTGAGAGTGCGTCCCAGCCAGGGTGTTCTGGTCGCTGGACAGGACGGTGTTGAAATCTGAGGCCGACGGTATTGTGGGAAGGTTGGGTGCGACACCTAATGAACGAACGTTCGAGAATGAAATCGAAATTATTGTAAACTTAGGAAGCCTGTCGGTGGTAGCAGTATTATCAGACCATTTACATTGGGGAAAAAAAAACCTGTTAGCATTTTAGGTAATTTTACAGACATAATTAATGAAAAGTGACATTAAACTAAGCGTTCAGAAACATCAGTCAGCCTCAGACATGAAGTCTGTACTTTACACAGCGAAAACCTCGGCCATCGGCTTTGCGCTGAGGCACAAGGCACAGAGCCGCAGAGGTCAGCAGGGCGACAAAGCAGCCTCACAGCGACGCCCGCCCCGCCGAGCGCTCCCCAGGCAGACGCGAGCGAACCGGCGGTTTCTCTCCTCTGCTCACTTTCCCCGGGAGCCCCCCAGGCAGAGGACCAGGCAGAAAATGCCCCCTTCCGGTTCTCCTCAAATTCAGACCGTGTGCAGCAGTGAAGCTAGCACCAGAGGAGCCCTTCCTCCTCCTCCAACCCAGGCCGACGCCAGGGCCGACGCCAGGGCCGACGCCAGGGCCCAGGGCAGGAGGACTAGGATCAGGCCCAGGTGCAGGGGCGGCCCTGGCCCGGGGGTAAGAAGCTTACTTTATTCCTCTTACTACTTCCTTAGATTTAACTGAATATTTAAGTAACCATAAACCTATAAAAATGCTAGTTGTTATGTCTCAGAGGAACCTGAATAAACTGAAAATATTTTCTGTGCTGTAGGTACGTGGTGTTGTAACTATACTTTGCATTTTTTATTTACCTCCTTTGGTATTTTGAAAATTAAACCAGCCACATTAAATGGAAGTTTTAAACTCTTTAAAGTATAGTCGGTCTCACATTTGACATGCTCGCCTTTCCACGAGAACACTGAGTGATGGCTTATGACTCCCTCAACTGCAGTATTATCAAAGGTGTTTCACTAATGTGCCAATTTCAACTAAACAGTACTTAAAATGCTTGATATTTTGAACCACCTGCTGTAACTTCGCCGGCCTCCCCAGGCAGGTGAGCAGAATGACGAGACAACACAGTACCTGTGGGAAGGCTGCCGTGTCCTGACTTCGTCACGGGGGACTCCTGGACCCCGCCTCCTCGGTTGCCCACGGCGTTGGACATCCAGTTGTAGAAGCTCACCGACGACGGCTCAGAGAGCAGGGGGTGTTCAGACAACATGTCAGTGGCCATCGTGTTGCCTGCAAACAGAGTTTCGCTGAGGGCAGCGTTACTTATGTACGAAGAGAGCAGGAAATGTGATTTACGTAACTTTTTTGAAAAGCCAGGTTAATATCGTGCCGATGTTTTCAAATTCACTGCATGATGTTGGTATTTGGCTATTAAGGCATTAATAAATAACTAGTTATACCATGGGCTGGTCCAGACAGCACCCCGAGCCACACCTCACGTGACAGAAACATCAAATGTTGCCATGTAAATATGCAAACGAAGGACATGAAGCCACCATCAAGTTACAAACAGAAGTTTCCAAAATCCTTTCTCAGAGGTAAGGTGGAACACAGAAGATCGGTCCCACACCCAAAGAGTGCATCTAAATGACGGAAGTCCGGTTTCGATGCCTCGCTTCTCCCGTGGACATACACGTGAGGCTGTGGGACCCAGGCGCTACCTGTCCTCGTGAGGGAGCTGCTCTTGGCAGCCGCGCTGCTCCTCTGGGGGGTCCCCTCCAGCAGGTTGTGCAGGCTCGGGAAGCTCCCGGTCAGGTAGCTGAGCAGGCTCTCCTTCCTGGGGCTCTCCTTGACCGGCGGGCCGGCACGGCCCACGTGCACCGGCGAGTCCGTGGCCGTGTCGCCGCTGGTGTAGCTCAGAGAGTGGTACGGGTGGATGCCCTGCAGAGGGAACACGGGCTCATCCTTACACCTGCACACGCGGCCGTGACGACTCCCACTGTCACCTTGACACTACCACCAGTGGCTGCTCACAGAGAACCTCAAAGGTACGTCAAATGCTGCCTAACTCTTAGCACAGTGCGAGGACAGCCTTTATCACCACTCACTTATGTTAACAATGATGCATTAACTCCCTCTGAAACCTGAAGAGGAAGTCTGGTGCAAGACTTGCACCCCGAGATTCTTACTGTTACCCTTCTCACACCCTGATCACAACCCTCTGCATTAAGGGTGGATTCTCTGTAAAGCTCCAAAGTGCCAAAATGAATTTCTAGTAATTCTGAGGAAAAACAAAAGAAAGTCAAAAATTACAGAATTGTCTACTCTCTACTGGTTCTGTCACATCTAAGAGCAGAATTTCAGATCATTTTTAAACATAGTACGAAAAATGACTATATAGTCAGAAAGCAGAGAGAAGCAGAGGGCTAAAAAAATCACTTTTATTTTAAATTCTTTGGGGGACTTTTATAATCCACAAACAAAGGAAAATTCTAAAAAATTTATGAAAAAGAACAGCATTAACCACAAAACCCCTAGTGATCAGAAGGTTTGGAAAAACTGTCAACCCGGGAAAAAAATCTGAGGCATATTAAGGAGCTGAGAATTTAAAGCACCCTGGCCTTCTAACTACACTGTAGAAAGAGAATAATCCTAACAGTTCGAGCGTTTAAAAATGTATATCAAGCCATCACTGACTATTTTTATTAAAAGAGCTATCTACACAGAACTAAAACTCCACAATTTCCATAATTTCTGTGTAGAAATTATATTTTAATATAGTCAAACTTATCAATCATTGACCTTATGGATTCTGAATATTAATATAATTCAATACCCAGATTTTCAAAGAAAGTTTTAAAATATTAACTGTTTTCAGTGCTCAGAAAAGCAAACTACCAAGAAAACCCACGACACGTGCCAAGTACCGTTCTGGACATTTCCATGTACTAGTTATTTCTCACAACAGCCTTCTGAAGGCGTTTACTACTGTAAGCCTCACACTCAGTGCAGTTAAAACTTGTTGGGTCACAGGCCACGGGGTGGCAGAGGCGGGACAGAAACCAGGCAGCCTGGCCCCCAGGCGAGCCGATCACTCTGCTGCATGTCTGCGTCTTATCGAGCTTTGGTTAAATTTCCTGAAACGAAATGATGTCATTAAACCATCCAACAGCCTAACTGGAACTGCACGCCGGTCACGCACGATGATGTGACGGACACCCTCAACACTGCATTTTACGGAACAGTCGGTCACCCTCCTTCACCGTCACGTACTGACAACCTAACGTTCAAAGAAATGTGTACACTAAAAGTCAGTAACCCTGTTAACGTAACACAAACCACTATGTTTGCTAAATTTAAATATTCAGGATAGAAACCTGATACTTAAACTTGAGATGGCAAAAGTTTAGGTATTCTCTGCAAGCCTAGATAACTCTAACCCAAACTAGCAATAATGTACCTTTATTTTTAATGCAGAGTCGCTGTGGGTATGAGTCTTAGAAAGCTTCCTCATGATCTCGGCTCCAGTCACAGGCCCAGAGCCGCCCGCCGGAGGCCGAGTGGCCGTCCCTTCCAGCAGCATCGTGTGCTCACTGACTGTGGCTGAAACAGTTCCAAGAATAAATGGGCTGATTATCAGACAGTTTCTTGAAACATCAATTCCTGGTGGTTACTACACTTTACTTATTCCTGGACGAATTCATTGTGGAATCTGCTATAATAGTCACTCTTTTCCTTATTTTACTCTTCCAACCACAATGTTCTCATTCAGTCTCAAGAAAGAAAGAAAGAGCTTTTATTCGACCTCACCTACGCCACCCAAACGATATAGAGACCAAAATCCAATTCGACTAAGCTCAAGAAAGCACAAAATTTGGGGGTTAACGGGCATTTGCAGATAATTAACTAGAAGAGATATTTACTAGACTATTCTTTCGACTTGTAGACCTGAAATTTTTCAAAATAAATAATAAACAAAATCTATTCCTCATAACACATTCATTTATTAAACACAATTTAGAAGTTTATGAAAAGAAAAAAAATTGCTAAAATACATCAATGTGCTAAAAGCTCTAATTTTAAGACTACTGTCCTTTCCTATGGTGCTTTTAATATTTTTTTTCAAACTCTCATTTGATAAATTTCAATGAATAACATTTCATGAAAATGTTAAAAATTAACTTGGAAGAAGCATGAAAGCATACATGTGTATTTCTGAAATGCGTATCTCCTGCCTGAGTTCTGGCAGAATGGCAGGCGGCGTGCAGGCCTTCACACATTACAGAAATTCAGGACCGAACAGGCGCCAGATACTATTCAAAGAGCCCTTAAGACTGGGGTATAGGGGAAGACGATTAAGAGACAAACGTAAAGTTTAAAAGGAGGTCAGTACATTTCTCTCAAAATATTCAGTTAAACGAAGATGTTTGTCGTTTGTCTTAGACACATTAGGAGAAATCAACTGTATTTCACAAAATCAAGTCGGTCTAAAGAGTCCAACATTATTACCATTTATTTGAACTAATACAAATCGTACTTACATAATTAAGCCATGAAAAATTCAAATTTCAAATATGGGACATGATTATGAAAATGAGCACATGTACTGGGTTACCAAGTGCAGAAAAACCAGCTAAAATATGTAAAAAACCTACCTGCATCGAATTCGAATTCCGCCCCATCGGCGCTGGTGTCACTCTGCAGGCCGCCGCCGCTGTCCAGCCCCAGCCCATCTTCCTGCTCGTGGTCCACGGCCGACTGGGGCTTCAGCGGCTGCGCTGGCCGGTGCAAGCTGACTCCTTTGAAGGCCGGCGTCACCACGATGAACTTCATCCACTGCCGTGCCAGCGCGACTAAACCCTTCTTCAAAGTGACCAGGGCAGGCAGTCCGTCACTCTGCAACAGCGACATGGTTAGACGTGACCTTACTTACTATGGTAACGGCTGCTACCCGCGTGCTTTGCATACATTTATTCATTTAAATCTCATAATCCCATTGAGAAACGAGGAAACTAGAATTTGTATGTTAAGTGATTCGTCCCAGGTTACATAAGAAGAGCCAGCATCTTGAGCTAACTACAGAGCTTCGCCTCTAAACGTGAGGTCACATCTTTCCGTCATAAGCAACACAGCGGCTCCAGGGGACGAAGAGACTGAACCTGGGGCGTGAAACTGGGATTCTTCTTGAGAAGCATCCAATCCACTTTAGCTCTTTTGCCCAAGTGAAGAATCGGATGTATTTTGAACTACCTGGAATATTCATTAAGTAAAGGGGGAATGAAAGTATTCCTTTCAAGAAAGGTAACCACCACTATTTTTAACATTAAAAAACCTTAATTGCTGTAGTGAAATGCTGGGTGTAGATGGGTTTGTAACTGCTTCGAAAGTTAAATGTGTAATCAGTGCAAATTACGTAACTTAGAATATATTTCATCCCACATGGCGACGACTATAAGAAAGAAAATGTGGCCATTGTTCCTACTGGGGCCTTCGCCTCCGTCCCGCACGCGGGTCCTGGCGTCGGGAGAAACGGCTTTGACTGGAGAGTTATTCGCCAGCAAGGCGTCCTCCACTGAAGGCTATCGGGGGTCTGCCTGGCCTCTGACACGGCGGCTACAGTGGTCCCCACTTTGCTGCCGACTGACCAGCAGCTGGAGGGGAGAAGGCACAGCCGCGTCTCCGTGACGTGTCCTCCCCTGAAGCACTCTTCTGGAGTCAGAGATGTGTCGTGCTTATGTTGATCGTTAATTAGTCCTTATTTTATTAAATAAGTCTATGAAATCTGACTCGGGTGATCACTCTCTTGTTTGAAACTCATTACGCCCTTGGCTTCCAGGACATTCTTTCTGGATTCCCCCACCTCTTCCTTCCCTCCTCAGCACCCACCCTTCCCGCCCCCTTTAATTCTGGTATTCTTCAGACATCCATCCGTGCCCGGTTTCTCACTCAACACACCATCCCTAGAAGTCTCATCCACATCCACAGCTTCTGACGCCTTTCTGCTGGCAGCTCCCACCTGTCGCAGTGCTGGCAGTCACCGCCCTGAGCCTGCTGTTGTCTGTGGCCCGTATTTCTGCCTGACCTGTGCTTCTGACTTCCCACACGCACCTCACGCCCTGTAGGTGCGTCCATGCCTCGACAAAACAGAGGCTCCTGTGGAGCTAGTGCGCACTGTCAGACACTCACCATCGTAGCATCGTCGATGACGGAGTAATTGGCCTGGTGCAGGTAGTGGTGTAGTATATTGCACAGCAAACATGAAGGATTTTCTTGGAGAAAGCGGGCAACTTTTGTAAGTCTGTTGTATTTACTTCTTAGGGGAAAATGCACACTTTTATTCTGAAACAAAGCAAAGATAACAGGTTTAGAAGGACATATCGAAGATCGTACAAATAAAAGCCATCCAGTAATTAGAAACTTGCACATCTGCCACTTTTCAACAATGATGAACAATAAGGATCATTTTGATAGTAAACTCTGTATGATACCTTGTATTGTTGGACGACTTACCTCTAATGCTTCAGTCATTATGCATCCCATGACAGCACACACTCTCAACGTCCCCTCCGTGTCTAATTTGTTCAAGGATGACTTGAGTTGATCAATGGGAACAAGCCATGCGCCGACAGCTGGAGTCGCAGTGCTTAAGAGGTTCAGCTGCCTTTAAAGCATTTTTTAAATATAAAAACAAGTGTCAAGCTTTATATTTCGAATAATCTTCCATATCTACTGTATGTAGTGGCTATTTTATTTAGGCAAAATTACTTCTCCTTTTGACCACCAGATACATTATGAAGATATAACTAGGATATACAAAGAACAGATCAAAGAAAAAAGTACATAAAAATGCATTAGAGGTGAAAAGGATAAAAAGCTCATGGCAAGGTAACATGTAAAAGTAACACGAAAGTCCTAGAAAAGAAAAACAGTCAAACGAGCTGAAAATAATGTCTAGAGAAAGCATGGAATAGGAAAGATGGGGAAGAGGCGGCAATCCTAATACTAGATATGTAAAAAAAATAATTCAAAAAACCCCGATGAAACAAAACTTTCTACTTAGAAAGAAGAGAGGCCGAGCAAGGGCGCGACGTTTCTGAACCCTTTACCTGGAAAAGGCGTGTGCGGGAGACCGCACATTGGTGGGGGCGGCAAAGCTGAACCAGATCTCCCGGATGGTCAGCTTCATGCTGCAGGAGTCCGGAGGCGGAGGCATGAGAGGCAGGTCTTTCTTTAAGTCATCGGACTCTACTCCCTCATCCTACATAGAATACAACGTCAAAAATGCTTTGCTTAGGGACGTTAAGGATTTTTTCCAGATGAAGAAAATGAGAAAGAGGGGCTTCGTAACTTGCCGGAAGTCACACGACTATTAAGTAGGAGAACGAGTGATGGAATTAAGGCCTTAGTGGTGCTTCCTACTGTGATCTTTTTCTCCTTTCCATTTTCGACAAACTACTTCGACTTTCCAACTAAAGTGCCATAATAAATACTATTGTAGCCCGTGTTTAATTAAATAGCACTCTACAAAAAGTTCTTAGTTATCTTATATGCTAGTGATCTAAATCTGTACTGAGAAATAGGAATAATACTTTCTAAATGCGTAACCGCCACTCTTCAGAATGCAGGGAAGTAAGAAGCATCACATTAAAGAAACGAACAAAAAAATTCTACTGCCTATTCCATCGACTTAAGGTCGTCAGTCCACTTTAGATATCATTGGTCAAGATGAGGAAGGCTGGTCTTTTCTCACGGGGTGATTAAGGAATGGAGACCAGCTCTGACCCCCAAGTGCTATGAAACACCGTGAACTGCAGACCCCAGCGAAGTCGGCAGGTGCTAAACGAAAGCCCTTATCTGCAACATCCTGAAAAACCCAAATCTTCATCTGTAAATGTGGCATCAGAAGCTGCTTATCCCACCTGGTGTTCTGCACTGTCGTGCTGCAGAAGTATTTAAACAGTTCAAGATGAAGAGCTGCCTCAGATTCCACCGGGAGTTTATGTAACACAGAACACAACACATTACCTTTCTTTTAAAAGAGAAAAATCTGAATTCTCAAATACATGTGGCCCGTGGGTTTCAGACAAGGGCTGTGAGCCAGCCACTGGGTATATACAAAGACACAGAAGACGGTCTTGTGGAACTTGAAATTTTTAAAAAGGAGGGGGACTTGTAGATAATACGCAAGTAATGTAAAAGCATGTGAAGCAAAGAATAAGCTTGATTTGAGACTGAATTTCTGGAGCTGACGGATGGCACGGTGAGTGAGGATGTCTGAAGGGCCCCTGGAAATGGTTCTGGAACCGAGAAGGGTTGGTGCCAACGGCCCAGCAATGGGAAAGGGCAGTGTCATCAAGTTACAGAGCTCGAGCAGGCAGCGAAGTCAGGGAGCGGACAAACAGGAGAGTGGCCGAGGACGGGGCATGGGGACAACGCCACGGTGAAGGAGGACGAGCCCTGCACAAGGCAACGGACCAAGTGAAGTCAGAGGACTCTAAGAAAGCAATGTTACAGACTGTGAGGCTTCCGGCAAGGACCACGGGGCCCGGAGCTCAGGGAGACGCATGCACTTGCCAGGCATTTCGTAGGCAAAGGGAGCCGGCCAGGCCCCTCCCAGCTCTTTCCAGTAAGCAGCTCCCACAATTTCCTTAAATAAAATGCTAAGCCCACCCGCCCCTCAAATACTTCCAAAGACCTCGCAATAAAACTGATTAAACTCTTAAACGTCAAAATAAGTATTTCAAAAGAAATTCCTAGTTCACAGGTGATTATGCCAATGAATACTGCATACCCATGATACGCTCTTAATTAGAAGGCAGCTTCTTTACTCTTCAATTGGCCTCATTTTCCAATGATCATGAGAGAGTGTGAGTGTGTGTGTGTAAGCGCAACATCTACTGAGCTCTCACTACGTGACAGACGCTGAGCTAAGCCTTTCATAGGTACTGTCTCTTGAACCTTCACCTGTCTAGAAGATCATATCACTACGATATTACTGTTACAGGCGGAGAAACTCAAGAGTAAAGAGCTTGCCCAAGGTCACCAGTCATTTAGTGGTACAACTCTTCTGTAATCCAGAATTTTAAATATTTTCGTCATTGCTGTTCCTGTACTCATCACCATGAAACTCTACCATAATACAAATGACAAATGAGTTAAATATAACGTGTTCTTTAGGACTCTGAAATAGGAAGATGTTGATAAAAATACTTAGAACTTACGTGAAATACTACCAGTAATGAAACTAATTATTTAAAAAATTAGTTCTGCTAAAATCCTTCAAATGACACAAAAACAAAGCCTGCTTTTGAAATTCTATTAATTTGTTAATTCAACAAATATTAAGTGACTAATATGAACACAGTATTATGGTAAGTACTGACACATATTAATATACGTATGATGTAGTGTCTACAGAAATTATATTCTAGAATTATAATTGCCAAAATGCCTTGAGTACCATTTAAGCAAAATCCAAAATATAGAAGATGAGCAAACATACTCCGAAACTTAATTTTGAATTGGACGTGTCATTTTCATTGTTACTTTTCCAAAACATTATTATTAGAAGTTTACCAACCTGCTCATCTGAAACGGAATTCCCATTTAAGTCTGAAGAAGGGCTTGTTCGGTCACAAGGCAAATTATCGTCGGAGACATCGGTGTTGTAGCCGCTGCCGGTCGGAGAATCCGAAGAATTATTGGACGTCAGCACCCCAGCCCTTTCCACGCCACTAGCTTTACCCATCATCCCAAAAGTATTATATAACACAGCTCCGGACTGTCTCCCTCCTGTAAAAAGGAAAGGGGCCATTACAAACAATGGGTATCTCAATGATGTACTCTACGACACCCATGCGGATAAAAATAAACTCATACAGATCTTTTTCTTCTCATCAAAATTTTGCCCTTATCTATAAAAGTGATGTAAGATGAGATTATCAGGTAAGGAACTGTAGGCATATACAACTCCTATTACATATGACTAAACCTAAAAGTCTTATACACGGTTCAGCCTTCCTATTTTAATATATTAATAATGTAAAAGAAAAATACGACTAAGTCAGTACCTCACCAAGTAAAGGATTTACAGTACTTTCATCGTATATGGCAAAGCTCTGCTAATCAAAGACCCAGTTTCCAAAGATGCAAGCTTCCAAAAGCTGGGGGCTCCGCTCTGAACCAGACTGCTTTGTTCAGACACTGAAGTTCTACTCGGAATCACACAGTGGAGGGAACCGGGGTGGGCACCCACCCTTGGTGCCTAACCCTGGGTACCACACTCTCTCCTTGAATATGCTGATTCAGGTTATTGAAAGTAATGACTGTTCAAAACATTCCAGCAATGTGTGCCAATTTGTCCCTGACTTAAGCAGAATCCCCTACCCCCCGCCACACACAAAAAAAATCCACTCACCTTTTATGGTTAAATTTTCAAGTCCACATTCAAACATTATCCAACCCCATTTTTCTTGGCTGGGACCTATTCGAGTTACATCTGGAACAGCCTGCTGATCAGTTTCATCCACAAAAGTAAACTCATCCAACTCTTCAAGAGTAAATAAAACTTTGGACTTCTCAAAGGGAATAGCAGTGATGGCACAGGTACCAATATCTATTAACAAAAGAGAGTAAAACCACCATTTTTAAAGACAGGTTTGTACACATTTTTTAAAACACCAAACAATGTAAACATTTGGCAGTGGTTGTTCTACAGATATCACAGTAGTTGTCCGTGAAAGAAAAATAAACGAATGAGCTACCAACTTCCGAAATGACGCTGTCTTATGCCATACTACTTAAAAAGTGCCAGAATCATGCTGGAGTAAGAGGAAGAAGATTCCATAATTAACAAATAATTGCATAATTAACAAGTAATTACATTTAAAAAACAATAAATGCAGGATGAATTGTTTCTGAAAGACTATAAGATATTCTGAAAATCTAAAGTTAAAAAGCTCCTGAATAATTCAGCTTCATAGTAAACATTTTAAAATATTTCCTTACCATTTTACAAAATAAAAATTATTTTAATTATCAGCCTTAGGAAAAATATTATTTTCTAGAAAAATTACAGCTTTTACCAAAAGACTGCTTTATGCTAACACTTTATACAACAATTCATCACAGATATTGCCATTTTCCACCACTTGTAATATGCAATATAGAAATTAACATCCTGACTACCTGGCAGACATTTTTATTTTATCTTACTTTTTAAAATGTGTTTCTCTGATTAGAGCTCATGAATACAGAAAAGCAAAAAAAGAAGATTAAAAAAACACATGTAAATTTACCATCTAAGATAAGTGGTTTACATTTGAAGTAAGTTTCCTTCTAGCTCTTCAGAGATCATTTCACAAATCTAGCTTTGGTTCCCAATTTTCATACAACAGTAAGCCATGGTAACTTCCTCAGGTCACTAAAAATTCTTGCAAGATGTTATTTTAATAGGTCGATAGCATTCCATTACGAAAATACTACACGTTTACAATTAGAAAGTCTTGATCATAAAGTATTCGCCTACATCTTTCTGAAGTTTTCTCATTATTTTTTATATTTGTCTTTAACTCCAAGAACTTATTCTGACATTTGGCATAATGTGAGGATTTAACTTGAATTTTATTTAAATTTATTGATTGACTAATGCACTCAATGGATCAAAGTTCCAAAAGTAGGAAAGGGTCTCCAAGGAAAGCTTCCAACAGCACCTCACCCACCATCCATGTCCCCTGCCTGCAAGGTAATGAACGCCATTAGATTGTTGAGCATCCTTTCAAGGATATCTTATGCAAGATACGACTTCAACAAGAATATTTACATTTCTTTTTTTTCCGGCATTTTTATGCAATGGCCATCTTGGAATTTCTTTAGGAGATTTGCCTTTGAAAAGTTTTTTCCAGATCAAGTGCCTTTCAAAATTACACGTAGCTACTGCTTAAGTCTGTGTAACGCCCAGGTGGTTGTTGGTGCAAATCACAGAGCTAAGGAAAGTCCTTCTGTACCTCCCGCCACTGTGATGGGCCCCACCCAGCACGAGAACCACAGAGCTCAGGGGTCAGAACAGTCTCTTCGTTGGGAATCCTCCAGTCAAATGCCTTAGCCTCAAACACAGGACAGTGACATGAGCCTTGAGAAAGCCGGAGCAGTTACACAGACCCAGAACACAGACAGGAATCAGGGAACCTTCAGAGCATACAGAATACAGGGAGCAAATTCAAGGAAATCATTTGCTCATCCAGGACTGGTCACCTGTCGCACATGGAGATTGCAGCATAGCTGCCATCTCAAATAAGACTAACAAATTCAGTTTCTCCTGGATTGAATCTTTGACCATCTGAGATCATTTAAGTCTCCTAATGAGCACATGCACTGAGTTGAGTCAAAAATACTGAGATGACACATGACATCTCTAGTTTTCTCCTTCGCCTCACCGGGGGCTTTAAGAGGCATAGCCGTGCCTATCAGTCCTACCAATGCTGTATTTTACAGACCTGACTATCTACTATCGGTATCGCAGTTACCTATTTTTAATAAAGTTGTGCCGACATAACGATTTAATAGAGCAAGAAAGACTACAGAGAGCACACTCCCTCTCTCCTGCAGTGAGCGAGCAGACACCATGAAGCAACCAGACGGGCTCCTAACGTGAGGCCACACCACTCACTGTTCCATCAAAGTTCACCTTCCGTTCTGTGCAGAAAGGGAGTGATGAATAGTTTAACACCATGTGTTCAATAGAGGCAGATATATCTTGCTCCTTCTTATGAAATGTTCAAATTCTAGCAATATTCGGAGGAAAAAAATTTTTTTTTTTTTTTTTTGCAAAATCCTCTGATATTTATACAAGTCGAAGGAAAACCATTTGTTGTAGAGTCCTACCTGTTGTGTCTAGACCCCTGAGCTGTCCGTGAACTCGATGAATGTTTAACTTGGCAGCAATTTCTTTGCCTTTTTCCGCTCCGGCATTTGATCTGAGCGATCCAGATGACTGCGGCTGCATCTTGGTGGCGTGGACATACCTATCGAAATGCGACGTTCTGCTGGGTTCTGCACTGTTTGCAGTCTCTTCAACCACACCTCTTTCCGAAGAGAAAAAGGACGACGGTTAACATTTAAAAACACTTAACTCAACAGTGTTCTTTTCTTTAAAAAAATTCCACTGCTTTAATTAAAGCAATATTAACAGTAAATTCTTCAGCGTTTACTGAAAAATAGTATGAATAAAAACAGTACAAACCTTTAAAAACCTACAAAGTAAGATTTGAAATTCCAACACCAGTTTTAAGTTTTAACATCAGAATTTTCAGAAATGTATTAAATAGACGATGAAGGCTTGCTTTTACACTCAGCAACAGGAGCATGGCTCGAGTTAATAAAACCTTCCTTACCTGTTCATACGAACTTGTGTCGCGATTCTGTCGAAACACAATGCAACCAGGGACACGTGAGTCACACTTCTACCAGGAGCTGTGCTTGGAGATTCTTCCACTGAGGCTTGCAACAAACACAAGTTCACCTAACACACAAAATGTCACAAACGACAGAGTTGAAAAGTGAAAGTATAAACATAAGATATAGAAAAAAAAAATGAATAATCTTCTGTCAGGAATGGCATACCTAAGTGTCCGAGAGTGATGAAGACCAAGCTTATGAACATGGACTCATAAAATAATCATAATTAAATTCTTACTGGATGGATGTGGAATGCTTTAGTATATCTTACCCAATATTCTTTTAAGTGAACTTATTTACATTATATTAACTCTTACATTAGACCATCAGGGAATAAAGTATATATTTTTGATACTCAGTTCAGTAAACACAAAGGCTAAAACCACTAAAATGCTCTCCTCTTTCAGGAAAACTTTAAAAACCTTAAGGTTTACCTTTGGTATGCTAACGTTAGCCTGGAGGCCTTTAATCGTGACATTATCCTGCTTCGCTGTGAGACTGAGATTCGTCTGAGCCGGTCCTCGCTGGGTCGTTCCCACGGTGGAGTGCTCGGTTTTGGATGCTCTCACGTCTTGTTTGGAAGATAACTAAAAAGAGAGAGAGGAGGAAGATGACCTCACAGACCTTTCACAATTCCCATGGCATCCTCAACAGTGACTCGCTCATTCGCTGAGCTCCTTCACGCCCGTCCGTGCGCCAGCTGCCATGGGGTCAGGCACCCTGAGTCTTGCAGTCCCCACCTTAGGGGACAGACTGGCAGCTTCAGGGTGGAGAGGAGTGATACATAATAAAGAGAATTCGGCTTGCAGAGAAACACACAGGAAAAATAACAGGCACTTTCTTGAATCACTGAATTCTACTTACGTGAGGGCAGCTCTGGTTTCTCGTAACTGGCTCGCTGTTGGCCGGGAATTTTCAAGTTTCCTTTGGTCTGCACCCCTCTGCCCTAACTACAACATGTTTGGAATGACTGGACCACGAAAACTATCGGCCTCGCTCTCACCTTGCCTCCAGGCCCTAGTCCAAGCACAACCCAGGTCGCTCGGCAGGTCGGACGGAGACCCGCCAGAAGAGCACCACGGTGTAAGCACTAAGGAACCAGCCCCGGGGCCTCTGGGATGAAAAGAGATCATGCTGAATTGTGGCTCTGGAACGCCTGGTGTCCACACTGCGGGGAGGTGGAGGTGGAAGTGCTAGGAGCGGCCTGTCTTCTCTGGTAGACCAGGGGTCCACGCAGGTTCTTACGTTTTCTGAGAAGGTAGTCTTGCTGCTCTGCACAGCCGCCCTGAGGACTTTGGCGTGAAGATCGTCCACGATCGCGGCCGGGTGTCGGGTGCTGGCACAATGAACCATCGCTTCGATATACCTGAAGGAAGAGAAACAGTAAATGAAAACATAAATATCGTTTAGTACGATGATCTAGTGTATCAACGCTGCTCCATTTACGTTCCAGTCTAGATTCTGGTCATACTGGTTTTACCTCCCTAGATAAACTATAAGCTTCTAACAGGACAGAGAACCTATTCCTCCCCCTTTACCCCTCCATGAACAAGATAGTAAGAATATCAAACACAATAATTATTATTGGGTATCTGATCATTTTATGCTCATCAGCCCAAAAGCAAAAAATGGAAAATATAATGCAATATGATTATTATAATTCTGCAATATAATTATTTAGGCTGAAAAGTAACAAATGGTAACCAACTGAAACAGACCTTTTAAAACACACTTTCATTCTTGTTCAATCACAATAGGTATCGCAAGCCTTGTTCTCGACCAACGTATGACATATACTAATCATCACAACACAGACATTCATTTTGAAATAATAGGTGTAGTCGCAGACAAAGGTAGCACCTGTCTAAGGCTTCAGCCACCAGGGGAGTCAGGACGATGTCCACAGTCCCTTTCACTTCCACGATGGCCGTGGTTCTGGTCTGAGAGACGGGCTGGTCCAGGGTCCACTCTTCCGTTAGCGTTTCGTCATCTGTGTTCTCGGCGGCTTTCCTTTCCAGAGGCGTGTACGGTGTGCTGGACAATGTAACAAGCAGAGATGTGTTACGAAGACCAGAACGACAGAAGGTGCTTTCTTAACACGAGCGACCACTTACACCTACCAAGGCTTCCACCAAAAGTTTCACAGAACTGGACTAGAAAGTTTATGTCCCAAATACTTTTCAAAGAGGACAAGGGAGGTACTAACATGCAAACTGATCAAAGGTGGTTAATATAGCGAATGAGCAAAACAAAATTTTGATATATTTACTTAATGGGGCTTTTCCAAAATATGAAAACTACAATTCGGAAGTCTTGTTAGTCCCCAGTTTTGATATGCCAGGTTGTGGCCTGCACAGTATGCTGACAGAAATGCCACTAATTACTTATAAATGTAAGCGAAGCCACGACAGACAGCAGAATTGAATTACTGGCGTAATTTATCCATAAAATAAGTCTACAGTCACGTAAAGAATATTACTTCTCAGAATAAAATCTACATATCTCATAATCAAAAAAGGCAGACTTAAAACTTCAAAAGTATGTACTTTTTACTTACTTTGAAGTTGATCCTGAAAATTGCATTCCTCTGTCTAGTAAAGAATTAGCTGTGAGTCCCTGTTTGATAACCTAGAATAATATAAAGCGTTACTTATAGCCTAGAATTTTAATATTATTCTCTAATTTTATGCTATAGACTGATTATTTGTGAAAGCTGATTACCATATTAATATGATTTTGATATATATAAATATCTGACAAACTGAGAAAATAGTCATTTGGCAATTTCATTTTGTTTATTCTGACAAGCGGCACAGCAGCTCTGGGAGGATGTGGCAGCGAGAGTAAAAGGCACGACGGAGCGTTAGAGCCAGTGCCGCGAGTTCCTTTCAAATTGAGTTTCTAAGCTAATTTTAGAGTCTCTTCCTAGCACAGTCGACTTGTAAGCGGAAAAGAAGGCCACAGAAACATTACATTACAGGAAAAGCTAGATTGTATTTTGTATCACAAAAGTTAAATAAAATAAATGCACTTGAATAACCAAACTGAACCCTTTTAAATGACAGCCAGTTATTTAGATTTAATGGAGAAAAATAACTTTTTTTTTACTCTCTGTGCTTTATCTTTGAAGTTATCTAAAGATATGAATTCCTTGACTTATTTCCTCCAGACATTTGACCATCTAATCAAACTAGAAAGTTTTACTGAAAATACTAAAAGAATTCTAAGCTCCCAGGTACTCTGCACAGCACGTACCATTCTATTTTACATTGGAAAATTCTGATATCAACATTTTCACATGGAGTAAAGAGAACATTCTGAAATCTTAACATAAAAACAATTCATCCTGGGCAAGAAGACAATGGGCATAAACTTAAAACCAAAACTCTGTAAATGTCACTGTTTCCTCTTCCTTCACACATATTACTCGTGTGTGTGCACATGTGTGTTATGTTACATGTGAGGATATATCGTCTGCGAGGATACTCAACTCCACTTATCGCTTTTGCATCGTTACTCTAAGTCCAAGCACAGGCTGCTGCCACAGGCTCCTAAGTGATCACCCGCTTCCTCTCCTGCTTAATGACCATTCCACGTAGGAGCCAAAGTACATGAGACCGCATCGCACCTCTTAAAGCTCTCAGGAGTTTCCCAATGAAATTCAAAGAGAAATCTGACTGCTGATACCTGGGTCTGTAACCCTGGTTCCAGCCTCCAGCTCACCGGGAGCAAGGCCCCGGCAACTCACTCCACCTCGCACCCCATCGACTTCCTGCCCACCTTAGATCCCCAGCGAGGCTGAAGCTGTGCCCAGAACGTACTTCCCCAGTCTTCCCACCCTCAATCCGCCTCACCCTTTAAGTTCCAGGCTAAGTCTCGGCCAGACCTTCCATGTCACTCCGGTACCACTCCCCACTGTCCTCTATCCCAAGCCCCTCTGCTTATCTTCACGAGACTTCCCAACTCGTAATCAAATACTTATCTGTTTATCTATTAACTCTCTGTCTCACCCCTAAACTCTAAGCTCCAGGCCCATCTCCCACATCAGTGAAGAGCAATGCTGGGCACACAGCGGTACAGGATCAATATCTAAATTAAGAATACATTAACACTTAGACACTTTAGGTGTGTGTGTGTGTGTACATGTGTAAGTGTGCACCACACAGATTCCCGAGCACTGCTCATCAGACCCGTAAGATTTTATATGCTTAACTTTGGTCTCTAAAATCATAAAAATGTCTCTTATAAATATATAATTTTATAAAATAGTTTTCATATTGGCTATCATCACTACATTTAGCTTGACTTATTTTTAGCTTTCCTCAAAAAAGCTGTTTACAGAATACATTATAGAAGTGGACAACAACCCATTCATAGTAAATTATAAGACCTCAAACGTCAAATGAGTGAAAGCGGCTTTGCAAAGAGGCAGCTATGGGTTAGTAGAAAGGAAACCAACTATTAAAACCAATTTCTAAGACACGGAAAATGTGAATTCACAGAGACTGGATGCCCATCTTAGAGCATAATGCAGAGACTATATGTTGATGGAGTAACACTGTGACAACCAAGTCTGAAACCAGTCCTCAATCTGACAGCCTTAAATATATACTATCCACCAATAATGCTGAGACCCTCTCTCCTACATGAAGCCATGACCTCAGAAACTCTCTCTCAGAAGGGCAGCTAAAATGACAGAGTAATTCTGAAAACAACATCTTCAAAATTGCGCTCCTAAGTCCGCCCACCAGGGAGACGAGTGACGTGCTGTGTACCTTAAAAGCTGGGATGGACAGCTGCTCCAGGGATGAGGCGCTCTCCTCGCTGGTCGGCGTGTCCAGGTCGAGGGGGCGATGCAGCGAGGACTTGGAGGTCCTTTTGTTGGTCGGGTGCTTCGCCGACCAGTTAATCACCTGGAACTGAGTGAGGTAGGTCTGGTAGCAGTTCATCGCCGGCTGCTGAGACATCACCTGCTCGCTGTCTCCCGTTTTCTCGCCTTCCGCGGGGTACAGGTGCTCCACGACCTCCTCCCCTCCCACCGCGGACACAAAGGAGGCCTGGGAGGGGTGGGCTTTGAACGGCAGGGTCCGGGGGCCCTGCACGCTCTCCCCGTGGCCGCTCAGGGGCCCTTCCACACTGTGATATATGGAACCCCTACTGTAGTCGAGCTGCTGAGTTTGCTTTTTCTTCTTTTTCCTTCCTGGGTAAGTTCCAGGCCCTTCGTCACTGCTAATGGGCTCGAACTCCTCAGCTGCAGAAAAGTAGGCCTCACTGTCAGCCATGGACATGCTGGAATCCATGGATCGATACTGGTGAAACGAATTGGAGTCCGCTGATGGCGTGTACGGAAATGAACCAAAACTTCTTCTCTGCTTCGGTGAGTCTAGAACATTCTCATCACTCCTGGAGACATCGCTACTAAACTGGACTCCAACCGTCACAGGCTGCTTGTCCCCATAAAAGGCAGCGGTCAGGCTCTTGGTACTTCCAAGTCGGGTGGAACACACGGAGGCCTGTCGCTTCAAGGGGGACCTCAGGGGAGACTGGCCGACGGACTGGTCCTGAGCACTGGGGGACACGGGGCTGCTTCCAGGAATGTCCGCGGGGATGCTGCGACAGAAAGCGAGGCTGCAGCCACTGTGCATCGCAGCGCCTGCTCTAAGTACGAACGCCGCTTATCCAGTCCTTTCGGTAATTTTAATCATTTATTTTACAAAGAAAAGAAAATCTAAAATTTCGCAACATCCTTATGAAATAACAGCACAATGTGTGTTCATACCCCATAGACTCCCCCCACCCCCCAAAAAGTTGAGGCAGCTTAAAATAATAGAAACTTAAAGAAAACCAGAGTATAATCTTCTATCCATAATTATTGAACACTAAGGCATTTATATGGATTTTTTTTTCCTGTCCTTTAAAAGCTTGTCCAACAAAACACACGGGGACCTTTGATTAAATGAGAGGAACTGGAGAAGGGGAAGAAGTCATAGGGAACCCTACTATTTCTGACTTTGGCAGCTGATGCAGGAGTGCCATTTACTGAGGCAGAACAAGGTGACCATGAGAGGCAAAAGGTCATTTTTTATAGGTCAAGTTTGAGGTCTCCATGAAACATCCATGTAGAGAAACTAAGAAGGTAACTGGGCTTCCGCAGACAAAGGTCCTGGCTGGAGTTCGCAGACGTGAGCTACAGATCATAGCAGCTCAACAGCCCCTGACACCGTCCAGGGAAACGGTACCGAGGGACAGCAACACACACGCCGGCAGTAAGAGGAAGGGGAGGGGCAGATGGAGGACGTGGAAGCCCAGACTGAGAAGGAAGATGGCATAGGAGGCGGGAGGAAAGTCTGAAATGTGTTACCAAGAGGAAAGTATATTTCAAGAAATGAAATGAGTCATCAGCTGGTATAAAAAGAGGAGGACCAAACACACCCGCCGGACCGGAAGGGCAACACCCCAACGTTAACGACTTCTCACTCTGAGTGGTGGGATGACAAGCAGCATTTTACTGCCAATATACTTTTCCGTATTTTCCTAATACCTGGAATGACTATATATGTATTACTTTTATAATCAAAAAGACAGCAGCTAATGGACATTTTGCAGTATGTTCGGGGGGAGGACAAAAGTTTGTAAAGTGGGTGAACTGAGAGAATGGATCTCCTGGCCACGATGACAAGCGACTGCACCTGTCACCGAGGCGACACTGACCTCGCACGGCCGTCCTCTCTCTTCGCGCCCTGCAGGAACTCCTTCTGGAGCACGCGGCCGTCGGCAGCACAGGAGGGACTGTCCCTCTCGCCGGCCAGCAGCGGCTGCGCGGCGCTGGAGCCGCTGTTCTCCTCGGACGACGAGGACGAGCTGTGGGAGCGGGACGGCACCTGCAGGCCGCGCGGCTGCGCCTTCCGCTCGGCCTCGGCGCCCGCCGACCTGGCTTCCCAGTCCCTCCTCTTCGTGCCGCTCACGGTACCTAAGCCACGAACAAAAGGTGAGTGACACGAACATAGTAACTTCAAGAGCAATTTATGAAAAATGTGACTATGTTTTGTTTTGTCCGTTTTTAAGTATGCCCTTTTTTAAGAAGCACTGGTATCTAACTCCACATAGCAACATATGGATCCGGAATTCAAAGACAGTGAATTTTTCTATTTTTTTAATCTTTTATTTGAAAAATTTCAAACTTACAGAAAACTGAAGAATAATACAACACCATCTTCTACTTGGAATTACCTATTTAAAATGTGTACACACATTTCGGTCTTAGTATTCAGTGAAAATTATGTATTAGCATCATGTATTAGTATTCAGTGAAAAACCATCTAAGCGAGAAGTTGGCACATGTCTAACTCCTTTCCACTAAGAGCTCCTTATACGTGGCATATCAATCCGATAAACTCTTACAACTATTTTTCTTATCTTTGTCTACTGACAGAAAGCAGTGCTAAGTTAATGGTTTTGAATGGACCAAGGAAAAAAGGCTAAATATTGATGAAACATGGAGACTTTTGTACATTTCACCTATTAACAGCGCGGCAGCTTAAGCAGTGAATATTGCACGTAACCGTAGGGACTACGACACCCAGGGGAAAATCCATTTCCGAAGTCTTTAGAGAAAAGACAGCAGACCCATCTAAATCTGCCCCGCGGGGAAGACCCCGTCCGCGGCTCTCCCCCAGGGCACGCGCTTATAAAGTCCCCTAGGTCGCTGAGGAAGGCCACGCTTCTCTTCCGGACATGTTCAATTTCAGTGATCAGGAGAATATTTTTGAAAAAGGAGTCGATCACATGGGGGCCAATGGTATAAATACTACTATTGATAAGTTTTCCTATAGAAGCAAACTGGTAAACAACTGTTAGCATGAAGCGTAACTATTACTAAGTATAACTCTGGAAACTCGGTTCTAGGAAAATACTGATATACAAGGAAATATTCAGAATGAGCTTGGCTAGGAAAGTCACCCACGTCAACGGGAGGAGATTTGAATAATGGGTCCATTTCCGCCTCGTGTAACTCTGAAAACCTCACTAGTGTTATCTGGCTTTAGATAAATCACCTGCAAAAGAAGGTAGATTATACGGAACCCCACACCTAAGACTGTTCAAAAAGACGGAGTTGCTCAAAGTAACACTGAACTTCTCTGAGAATGGCACAGGGATAAACAGATTAGCACAAGCGACAAAATAATACGTTCTATTACCGTCTACGATTTTGGGAATTTCCTTGGTAATAATCCATTCTCCAGGCTGTAGCAGAGACTGTCCATAATACATGTCAGACTCCGCGCTTGTGCTTGAAAACGCAGAGCTGCTGGAAGGTGTCGACTCCTCAAGTTTGAAGAAATCTAGGCCTGTTACTGTGCCACCAAAAAATCTGCAGCCACCGAGACAACCACACTTGTTCCGGCTCCTCTTATTCTTCACGGTGTCATCTGGCCACAAAAACCACAACCTAAACAGAACCCAAAACAAACCAAAACGACAACACACAACAAAAACTCATTAAGAAAAGTAAAACTTTTTGGCAGGTAATTAAACATAAGTTACCTGTCAATATTTTAAAATTATTCATAATAATTTTTAAAAATTGTTAACATTTTTAAAACAGCAAAGGTTTATTTTTACTGTGGCATTCTTTTTAATCATTTTTTCATTCTAATAAACAAACAAACAACAGTCTCACTACGATGAGAAAGAAATAAGTAGGAACAGTAATGAGAGATAGCATCTATTAAAAAAAAAGCCAAAGAACTAAGAAGCAGCAAATATTAAAATCATTTAAATCCAGTTTAAAAACAGCAGTAAATATTCTTAAAAGGACAAAAACTTTGAAACATTAATCTAAAAAGTGAACAAAACTATTAATATAGATGTTTAATACATTAATTCATAACCTTTAGCATTTCAGAGCCTATTTCACATGACACCAAAAAATATGGGGTAAGAAATTATTTCTCAATAAAACCAAAATAATGCAACTAAAATAATGCATTATTCAATATTTTAGAGAAAAACATTTACAATAATTTTGTACTAAGTACTCTAAATGAAGTATTAAGAATTGAGATAAGAGAAAATATATTCAAAATTCTTCACGCTCTGAGTAACCCACACACAAATCTGTCAGTATTTATTAATTCCTCCTCTTTCTTAAAAAATATTATATTATAATATAAATCTAAATATTATATAATACAAATCCTTTTTTCACATGCATTATCTCATTGGGTCCTCAGGGCATCCACAGGAAGACAAAATTGGGATCATTTTCATTTTATATTCATTCGTTTATATTTCTTGAACACATCTACTATGTACCTAGTGTTGATTTTAAAGCACTCTCAAAATAAAAGACCTTATATATCCCATAGACTTTTTTACTTGCAGCAAAAGCTTAGTGGCATACATGGCTTTGTGGTCATCTTCATGTGGGTTCAAATTCTAGCTGTGCCACTTAATAACTCTGGGACTTTGGACAAGTTAGTTAACACTTCAGAGCCTTAGTTTTCTCATCTGTAAAATTATGGTCTGATATACCTAATAAGATTGTCGTGAGGATTAAACAGCATCATGTGTGTGAAGGACCTGACGCAAATGTGAACGCAGAGGTAACAGATGTGAGCTCTCCTGCCCTCCCCTTCATAGCATTTACCACGGCACTGGTTCTCAAACTGGTTCTCAAACGTCCGCTTGCAGAACCACCTGGACGGCATATGGAAATGAGGAGAACTGGGCTCCGCCCACAGAGAATCTGATTGGGGTCTGAGAAGGCCTGCTCATGGACGCTTCTAACAAGTTCCAAGGAGATGTTGGTGCCAGTGGTTTGGGAACTGTACCTTCCAGAAACACTAATCTAATGAAACTAACAGTCTCTGTGCTCGGTAACTTTTCCAGTTATATCAGGAATGAATATACCTACTCCCCAAAACTCCTGGGAACCAAACATCCACCAAAGCACCCAAGCTGAAGGTCAGTGAGCTACTACCACATAGGGACACAATCACACTAGGTCTGTATTTAAAATACTCTTACTATGTTGCTAACAGTAGAATGTTCTCCATAATTAGCTAGTAATTTTCACCTGAACATGAGACTATCGCCATCCCTAAACTTCACTTACCTCTTGGTTCTGGCATCATGAGTTTCTAAGAACTGCCTCTGTGCCTCATGTTTAGAATGGTGATCCGCAGCCAATGCGACGTCAACAGTTACGAGCCCCAGGCTGGCCGACCCCGCTTCGAGCCAGTGGGCCCTCCGCAGCAGCGCGGGCTGAAGCCCCGCCCTGGGGTTACTCGGCTGTTCGATGCACTGTCTCACTTGAAAGTCTTGAATTGCAGCGCTTATCCCTTCCCCAACCGACTGGTTGTGGAGGTTACAGTTCGCAACCCGAACCGCACCCATCTGCAGTTGAACGAAGAAAATGAAACAAAACTCTAGATTTGGTCTTTTTTAGCAACTTAGAATAAACTACAGAATAGGTAATTATTTCGAACTGCATGAAAAATGTAAGAAAAGAGAAGGGAAAAAAGAGGAAAAAAGAAATAGAAAAGATGAATGCAATAATAAAAATAGACATTGATTTTTAAAAAAGAAGATAAAAAGAAAAGAGGAAGAGGAAAGGAAAATGAAAAGTGTAGTAAATAATGAAATCACAGACTGTGAACGAGGTTTGATTTTAAACAGTAACCCACAAAGAAGAGGTGGCAATCAAATGTTTTCAGGAGCCAGGCAGGAACTATAAATGGATAAAACCTAAAAGCATTCAAAATCAAATCTTTGAAAAACGTTATCAACTTACTTCCCTGCTGTAAAAGCAAGCTACCTGTTTATACCCCTGCCGTAGGGCAATGTTATGATAAGTCCGTCAGAGTAAAAAAAGCAGAAGTATGCCTTAAAAAAATATACTAGAAGAGAACATGGGTGAGTAGAAACTAGAAAGCTGTCTAGTAGAATTCTGCAGTAGTTGGTGTGATGGCAAATTATAAATGTGTGTTGTATTTCAAGAAATGGAGGTTTTGCTCGGTGAAAAGGAAATAGAAGTATACTGGCCAGGAAAGAGAGGAGAGTGCACCTTTACGTTTGTAGCGCAGCCATGCTCCACAATGTAAACATCGGCCCCGTCGACTGCTAGACGGGTCATAGTGTATTTCAAGTCATCTGAGGTTGGACAAGGTCCAGGAATACAACTCAACTAAAATGAAAAAGACAACATTTAATTCTTCACCATCAATTCACTATTTTGATACTTTAGTCTCCTTATTTAAACAAACAAAATTCTGGTTACATGTGTGTGTTTAAAAACCAGACAGTTAAATTTCACTTTTTTAGAACAATAAATTAAATCATCAGCAGTTAGTCTTAAAATTAGAAAACTAATCACAAGTAACCCTTTTTCATTTAAAGGGGGCAAATAGCAAGTCTAAATTGACAGAATTCATATATAACCTGTTGCTGAAACTCAAAAAGAATAGACTGATAAGTAAACAATGTCATAGGTTTATAAGAACTACATAGGAATTTAAAGTTGTAAGATATTTTTATGAGTATTCCACAGACACACACACATCAGCTGTAAATTTTATGGTATCCACGACAATCCACGTGGATTTAATTTAGTTTTTCTCCTAAAACACAGACTTGGTCATGTTTAGGTTTGATAAAAACATACACATCAGCCACTTCCACAAACTTCTTGGGCAGAGGGCCCTGAGTAACGTTAACGGCCCAAAAGCACATAACTGCTCATCAGTGGCAGACTCTGAATGTATTTCCTCCATCAAAACAGACCTTAAAAAAAGGAATTTAAAATGACAAAGCATACCAGTGGTTGCATGACATGGTGGCTAAATGCAAAGGGACACAGGGAAATGTTCTTCACTGATGGGAATGGTTACACCCGTATGTATCTCATTTGTTAAAACTCAAACTCTACGACTTAAAAAGGGTGAATATATTATATGTAAATTATGCCTCAACAGAGTTTAAAAATTTTTTAAGTAACATAAAAGCTTTGAGTCTTAAAACAGAAGGTTACTGTTTAAGACTTTTGACTCTTAAAAAAAAAAAAAAGATGCCTACGAGCCCGTGTGAATTATCCATGTGGACCCGGAGATGTGCTGGCAACAAGAAAAACTAATTTTATTGCCAATTATACCAGTTTCCTTATTGTAGGTAAATAAGCATGAGTTACCGATGTTTGGACATAAAATTAAAAGAATGAATACATTCAATTTTCAGTCATATAATAGCAAATAAAAATTATACAGCAAAAGAAAAAAGGAAAGGCACATAGGAAAGAAACTAGAAAGAAAAACTAAACTATTAACAGTGGTTGTCTCTGCATTGTAGAATTGGGGTAAGTTACTTATCTTTCTTGAAACTGCCATGTTTTCTAGATTTTCTGAAATGAGCATACTTCCCCCCCAAAAAAAAGACGCTCCCCACCCCACACTCATAAGGAACAGTGTTTACTGCACATCACTGCTACCGCACACGGTCTCAGGGACTCCTGTGACTATATAGAGCCTGAGTCGACAGACCGCACCGCTGTGGAAAGAGCTTCAGATCTGGAGTCGGGAAACTTGGCAGATGCCCAGCACTGCCGATCGAGTCCGGGAGAACAGGTGTCCTCCGGAGGGGTCTGCCAACGAAGCCACAGAAAGGCCTGGCACTGCCTCCTGCTGCGACTTTTACGTCGTCTACATAAAGGTATCGCCGTGTCCCCAAGAGTTAGTGTAATAAAGCAACAAGACCTAAGTGTTCACAGTGAAAATGTAAGAGATGAGATATGCTTTTCATAGTATCTCATTTATTTGTATATGAATGTTTCACTAATTACCTTATATGTTAGCTACTTACAACTAAATAGTAACTGGCTATGATTTGCAGAAATAATTTTCATGATTGAAAAAACTAACTATAGTGTTTACTTAGTGACTATGTGCAATTGATTTAAAACTGACGTCTCAATCTTTCATTTTAAAAAATTCATAAATGTTTATAATACGCTAACACATTTCTTAACGTACCTTGGATTCACAGAACCGACGATCAATTCCATGCTGACATATTATTACTGATTTGGGTCTTTCCAGTTCATACTCCCGACATACCACGTGAAAAACAAATGTCTGCCCCCACTCCAAGAGACAAGCCAGCTACAAACAAGCAGTGACAGGGTGACAACACCATTAGCATACTGAACACACATTCGGAGCTCAGAGGCCAATCGAAAATCTTAACACAGCTTGAAATAACCCAAACACCGTCTTATACCTGCTGCTATATAATCTACTTGTCAGCCAATATCATTTTCTACCTTGACATCATTTATAAGCATGTATTACTTTTCATTTATGAATGACAAAATACATGGCCAAAATAAAAACTCAAACTCATTTCAACTTCTAGAGCAAGATACTTTTCTTCAAGGTTTTATCTTTCTTCTTATATGACTATATGGCATATATGACTATATGACTTATATGGCATAGAAAAGCACTTATAATTTATTACCTAATAATCAACCAACCTTTAGTGTAAAATTTTTGAGTATTTAATTATCATTTTGAACTGCAGTTTTAGAAAATCAGGCATTTTGAAGATTAAAGCACTTTTGTTCATGTAAATAGAAGCTTAAATAACCATATAGCAATTTGTCAAATCTTTAGTTTAAAAATTCTGAATTTTGAAATTGATTAGAGTCGTTATTAAACACACCAAGATTTGGGTCTAAAAAGCACACAATTTAAACTACTAGAAAACATGAATTTCACCTTTAAAACATACAAAGAATGGCATGAATGTTACAGCACCCACACAATCATAAACATGATGCCAACATTCTAGTACAGAAGAAAATGTTTCGTCCTCTAGTAAGAAAATGTTTCGTCCTCTAGTAATTTATGGACACGTGAGATTCCAGCAATCCTTAAAGGAACTGCGTCCAGTCTCACAGGGTTGGCAGGAAACACGCTGTTTTGTTACATGCTTCAGTGCATATGAGAGGCGGGAAATGGTGGATAATAAAGAAAGGATAGTTGAGGCCAGTGAGCACTGAGTATTTCTTTTCATTCATTTTTATATGAGATACCCTTCTGCAATTCCATTCATTTTCCTACTATTTCTAGAATCTTAATTTTTGCTGTCTTCCATCAATTTCTTTCAGATATAGAAGGTACTTAGATTCTTTATTCACCTTCTCGTTGCTACTATCTACCTCTAAATTATGTTTCATACCCATTCTGTAACTTTTTATTAAAATTGAGTATGTACATTTCTGCACGTTCCAGTTTTTGCAATGCCAAGATAAACATGCATCTATAAGCTAAACATCATAAATATATGGCTCAACGGGTAAAATTTTAGAGTAAAATGGCTATTCAACTATTCGGTGGTCCATTTCTAGAACTAAATACTCTTTAAGGCCTCCAAGTCTCCTAAAGACCACATGGGATGGTAAAGGGGAGGGGACTCATTCAAGGGACACGACGAGCACTCGAGGCCAGGTTTACTTACTAGTAACTATGTTTTTACTTTTTTAAAGCAGTATCTACATTATTAATAGCAGGTACAAATGACATTATGTTGCTTTGGAGCATAACAAGCAAAGAACTGTGCTACCTAATCCTTAATACTATAAATGCTATTTTCAAATCCTACTTAAGAACTACATAAAAAAGCAAAGTTCTTAGAAAATTATTCTATACACTGGGGAAGATTGTTCCAACAGTGGAGAACCAATATAATTTTAATAATATATGTACTCTCTCTATAATATATATATGTAACATGTATATCTCATTCTGAGTTCTTCCCAAAGAAAGTCTCGGATTCTTTAAAGTACGATATAGACCTATGAAACATACCCGTCGGTTTTATGTCGCTCAGAAAAGTGAAACCTGTCTCTGACTCATCTATTGCTAAGAAAATGCTG
>NW_006440645.1:3994795-4044461 GCF_000325575.1 Pteropus alecto | reverse complement strand
AACGACATCTGTCCAAAAAGCAAAGGGCCTTGTGGCCACCAGACGCCCTCAGGGGACACGCAGCGAGCATTCGAACGGGCACACGACTGGCTCTCGGAGCCGTGGGAGCAAAGGAAAAAGAAGTCAGGAGCTAGTTCTGTGAGAGCCGTACCTGTGGGGCCGTGACCTTAGCCGTCAGGCTCCCAGCCTGCACATCGATCAGCCACGCGTATTCCAACGAATCATTTCCCAAAGGAAGACCTTCTGCCGAGAACATGGCATGCGCTCGCAGCTGGAGACCGGACAAGCTGATGTGCCCCTCCCTGAGCACCTCGTCCACCGGGGGTCGCTGCTGAAAACAGTAAGAAGGATGTAAGAAATACCAGAAAATCGCATTATAACGTCTCCTTGCTCTTCCCTCCAGAGACAGGAAAAACACGCCATGTGGAAAATAAGCCTTCAGGATCCAGAAGCTCTTAACACAACTTTGAACACAAGAGGAGTCTGAGTTAAGCCTCTGTAGTGACGGCATCCACGAGAGCCAGAGCAGCATGCGGATCTCTGACTGCTGACAGCCCTGACGAATAAAAAGAAACTAGTGCTCTGACAGGGAATGTAACAGGCCATCTTTTGTGGGACGGCAGGAATCACGAGACTAAGATACTAAAAAGGAGAAAATAACGGGACAATAAAGACCATTAGGACAACTAAGTAAAGAACTAGACAAAGAAACCGAAACCATCTTCCGCACAGATTTCAGGAACTACGTACATACAAAAGGACAGATTTGCCTTACAGAGAATAATCATGCGAACATCACTAAAAAGCAGCAAACGGGTCAGAGAAAACGGCTGAGACGGACCCGTTCGGAACGCTACAGCGTGAGCGCTACAGCAGGGTCCTGCATGGAGCGCTGACTCCCCAGGGAACCACGGGGGACACGGACCGGCAGGCGTGGCAGCGCCCTCCCCAGCTCCTGCGGCGCCACCTCCCCGGCTCTCAGCGGCACTGACACCGCCCACCTCCCTGCCATCCTCCTGATCCAGGAAGACCTCCTGCCAGGGGCTCCGCTTCCCTCTCTCCGCTCCACACTCTACAAAGGACCAGAGAGCTTTTAAAAAGGCAGATTTTGTAATGTGCTCGTCTCAAGACCACTGCATGCCTGCGAAGCCCCTCGCACCTCTCCGGGCAGCACCTGTCACATGTGAAATTATTTATCTGCACTGTCCCCCCGCCCCCCCCCCGCCCAGGTATTTATCTTCTCCATCAGGCTGATGAGGGTAAAGACCATTTTTGTCGTGGGCACCATGCTTCCCACCGCACCAACCAGATAACCACACAAAGCAGACCCTGCTGACGGAGCGGCTGTGCAGTGTCCTCAGACCTCAGCACGCACGAGACGGCTCACAGGGACCCCCCAAGCTAACCTCGGCACGGGGTCTCTTCAGTGCGTGTGTGCACGCCGCCTCACAGGGCTGGGGTTCCTGGTTTCAGTACGCTTGGGAAATGCGTACTTTAAAAAAGTTTTTTAAGAAGGCCAAATCCGATTCATAAGGACTTCTTCAAAAGAAATTTCAAGTTGTGACTAGAATATATAGCTCCAGAAAATGTTCTGACACATTTTCCTTTTCTTGAAGCTGCGTCACATAATGAAATCGCCCTTCTCCGGCATCCGCTGCCTGAGGTGTCGTCTGAGAGCGGCGGGGGGGTCTGCTGCAGCCTTCCAAATTCTCAGCATACAGTGTCCGTGATCTTTTTTTTCCTTTTAGCTCAATAACACAGGTGGATCTCAGCTTGTCCTAAAGGTATAGCCAACCTAGTACGCCAATAAACACTGCAGTCTAAATTTTACTATGGCTTGCATCATGTTATGGGGTGGTGTCCCCCCAAAACATGTCCAAGCCCCCAGCCCGGGTACCTATGAATGAGACCTCCCTTGGGCATAGGATCTTGACGGGTGTGATCGAGTTAAAATGGGGCTACAGTGGATCCGGGTGGCCTTTACGAGGAAAACTGGGACACACAGACACATGGAGAGGAAGCCATGTGGGGACGGAGGCCGAGCTTGGAGTGCTGTGCCACAGACGACGAGCGCCCAGGGCTGCTGGCAGCCACCAGCAGCTGGGGAGATGCACAGCGGGGTCCTCCCCGACAGCCTTCAGAGACGGCATGGCCCTGTCAACACCAGACGGCAACCTCTAGGCTCCAGCCCCACAAGGGGAGATACCTGTTGTTTTAAGCCACGCAGTGCGGTTCCTCTGCTCCAGCAGCCCTTGGGAACGAACATGTGTCGTAAGATGATCGTGAAATACAACGTGTGATTTCCTGAATCGGACACAGAAAGCCACCCAGCGCCTCAGATCCCGAGCCTTGAGGCCCCAAGTTAGGACTAAAGCTACTAGGAACAAGTATCCACAGGTGAGTGACCCAGGACTGACCAGGGGGCTGTCAGGGTGCAAAGCCTGCCATGGTGACAGAATATTAGACAGCACAGAGACAAAAGATTTCTTAGAGACAGTCACGCCAGCACCACACAATGTAAGCAAGTCAAGCAGATAAGCAAATTCCAAGACTCTACACAGAGAGCGCCCTGTCTTCTGGCCAGCCGTCAGGGACACTGAGCATCACCGAGTCTGGCACTACCGCCCTGCAGCTCTACTCCACGAATTCCTTCTCCGGGGACCAAATAAACCACACTTATACCTCAGTCACCATACACACCTGCTGATGACTCCATAATTATGGCTGATGGGAACTCTCATAATGAGCTCAACAAAGCGTTTTTTTGTATCTGGTAAAGTCTTTTGAAAATGCAGTGATTAAAATAGAAGTTAGAGCGTTGCCAGGTACTCGCAAGACAGATGCTCATCTAAGATGTTCAGAACTCAGCCATAAGGAGATATTTCTCTTTTATCTTTATTATTTTCCTCAACAGATCAAGAAAAGGAGATGGACTTCCTCTCCACATACTCAGCTCCCAGAATAAAGACCAACGAACCCTAGTGACCCACTAGTTAGAGAGGAGGCCAAGAGGTATTTTTCAGGTTTCTATGGCCAGTTAAAAGTGTTAGGTACGTGAGGCCTTTATGATACAATAGCTCTGCCACTTGATTTTGGTGGCAGTTACACAAATCTACATGGGGTAACACGACACAGAACTAGGCACATACATCGCACCAATGCCGGTGTCCTGGTTGTGATACTGCACTATAATTATGTGACAGATCAGCATGGAGGAAACTGGGTGAAGGGGACACAGGGCCTCTCTGTACTAACTCTGCAACTTCCTGTGAATCTACTATTATTTTGAAATAAAAGTTTAAAAAAGGAAACATTCTGTGGCAGAACTAGCATATGTTAAGTTTCAGCTACTATGTATATATGTGAAATATATACATCTACGAAAAGAAATTAAAGTTCTATGTAGAAAAATATAATCAGTTATGGCAAGAAAAGGTGGTATACTATTTTAAAGAAGATGATCAGTTACTGCACTGAATCCACAGTAAGTTATCGTCCATGGACGATGTGCAGGTTATTGGATTCATCCCCCCATTTATAATTTTACTTTGCATTGTATTAAAATCCATTTACATCTGTAAAGCATACAAGTTCCCTAAAGGAGGGAAGAGCCCTACAGCAGTGGTAGATGCCAGAAGCAGCCATCTGGCATTTAAAAACAATAATAATAAAGTGATAATCTTCCCAGGAACGTAAATGATTCATATTTGATGAATATCATTAGTTGTCTTCCAAAAGACTCCCAGGGATATCGTGAAAAAATTAACAAAATATCTTGTAAGCATGTTGCATGAAAAGAATAAATCAGTGACCATGTAGGTGCTCATGTTTTGAAGATTCACGGTACTGGTTAGTATTAATGCTTAGGTGGTGATTTTCAGCAGAATCCGCCAAGATTTTATGCATTTTTCCCTTCCATAAATAAATGAGAAAGATATAGAGTATTTCTTTCCATTTCTAAAAACAAAAAGATATAAAATATAATTGTTTGGGATCACAAATAGGGAACAGCAAAGAAAAAGAAAAGAGATTCTTGAAAAACTCTCATGCACATACAAAACTCCTCAATATGGTTAAACTAAAAGCCTGCAGTGTGGAGAGCTACCTGTTCCATGCACAGAGGCTAACGCACTGTTTTGACCCCACAGAGTCATAATGAACCTGAGCCTCCAGCACAGCTCGCTTCCCGTTACCTGATAGTTGTCGCTGACACACACGGTCAGGGGAGACAGGACAAGCTGCAGCATGGTCTCCCTAAATCCTTTCTTCATTTCAAAGCATAGTCTTTCCAAGAAAGCCGTGGGACATTCAGGACCATCGGTGGTTCCGTGCTAAAGTCAAACAAAATACCATAATCAAGGTGGAGAAAAACTGAAGACCAAGGAAGTGCAGGAAAATAATAATTACGCTCATGTAATTAAGAGATTTTTTAAAAAGAGAAACGGTGCTTCCTGATGAACAGAATCACTCTGGACCCCAGTAAGGGCTCTAGGGCCACTAAGCACCAGAGGTGACTTCTCTGCTATGCAGCCCTGGTGTGTGACATGGAGCCAGTGCGCCTCACAAGCTCTAGGGCCACCCTTCCCTGTCTGGCCTGGCTCCAACGGCCCGGGTTCCCTGGGCAACACAACCTCGTTCCAAGGCAGCCTCAATGTCCCCCTTGGGGTGAAGCAGGATTCTGGGCTGCTCCAAACCCCTGATGTATTTCAACCTCAAAGCCAAGCCTGACTCTTGATTTGGTACTAGGTCCACCATAAGGCCTCAAACTGGTCTGCGGCTGGACATGAAGGCTAAGAAACTCTACAGTCCTGGGATATCCATGAGCTCAGTGCCATGAAGAAATGTTCTCTAGCTGCGTGGAGCAGCTCGCGTGAAAGAAGAAAAACAGAAAGTGAAATCGCCAATGCTCAAGCGATCCCATCACGAAACACACACACAGGCACACAATGTTTCCTGTGCTGGCTAAGCTCACGGTCCACTGACGCTACTCTGACCTGTACACACTTACAACAGGAAGACGCCCGTGCACTCTGTACAAGTTCACAAGGACAGTGATATCCCAAGGACGCAGGGCCAGCGGATGGGTGGGCTTGGCCGAACTTTCGCTTTCCTTTTTATCATTCTCCATTCCGACGGCAGTCCAGCCAGAGCTGGACGACGTCGTCAGTGACAGAACGGGACTTGAAACCACCTCTTCGAAATCCATATACATGTCATCTTCCCCAAAGTAGTTTTCCTACAGACATTAAGAAATGCTATCAGAAGAGATATGTAACAATAACTCCTCACCTTTGAGTTCAAAATTTGTAAACCTATTTTATGTAATTAAAAGCATCACGTCTGTTTCCTTAAAAATGAAAAAAAAAAAAGATACATATATTTAAGATATACTCTTACTTGTCTGCTTAGCAAATAAATATTCTGTAGCAAAAAAAAAAAAAAAATGCCCACAAAAGGTCATAGAAGTTTACAGTAAAGTTTCATAACACCACCTCCGGTAATGGCAAAAACTTGCAGTCCGGGTCCTAGAGAAACCGTTGGGGGCTTGTAAGGGTCAGTGCTTTTCAAGCTGCTGCTCGGAGTGCTGAAACAGTGACACCCGGGGACACCTTTCGGGGGAAGCACATCAATTCACCGAAAATCAACTGGCTAAACACTACGATTCATACAGTCCTGTTGAAATATTTAACAGGAACGTCTTAACAGCTTTAATAAAAATATAGATGTCTAATCAATGTACTGTATACTTGAAGCTAATTTAAATAAATTTATTTAAAAAGTGTCCAATTTTAGTTATTGATGACAAAAACATGTGTTATAAAGTTACCAAAACTTCTTTTCATGTAGTTCATCCTAGTTTCTTATGCATTAGTGTTTGAACTACAAATATTCTGGTTTCTTTGCATCAGAATTTATTTTTAATTGAAATCCTTTTCTTCTTCCCATTGATTCTGAATTTAAGTTTTGCCTATGTGATCTGTCCATAGTGATCAAAAACTGTTAAAATATTCCTTTTAACACTGTTAGCTATATTTGTTCAATACTAGAACCAAGTCAGTATTTTGGTAAATTCTGCATTTTGGTTATTGACACATTTATTTTCTGGCTAGGGTTCTGGATATCAAGTCGATTAGTAAATATAATAACAGTAACTCAAATACTGAGATTTTTAGGTACCTTCGAAAGCCATTCAGCCCACACTTCTTCCAGAGTCTTTATTAGCAAACCCCGATTGTCCTTCCCTGGCTAACCCTGATCATCCTAGACCCCTTCTAGAATCGATCGCCTCTGTCACTGTACATTACAGGGCTCCTTGTTAGCAGAACACCTGCACTGTGAACCGCGAGAGGGAGCACACGAGTCAGCACTGACGGAATCAGACTCACACCAAGTAACTCTGCTGCTCGTGCTTATCGATGTTTGGGTAATTAGTCTGTCTTTGATTATCAGATGTAGTAAACATCCAACAGTACAATAAACATCTGAAGCAAAATAAATTTGCAAAATCCTAGAAAAATGCAAAATTTCATGAAGTTGCCGAAAGTGATGTTGGGTAACTGCTCAAATCACAGGTAAAGCTCTTGGTGATAAGTGAGGATCTGGAGGGCTTAGAGCCGTTACCTAGGAAGAACAGTAAGTCAATAAGAATTATTGAGGACTTGCTGGGGATGTTTTCAAAGGATGAGCTGAATATTAAAAGAGCGACTTCTAGAAAACTGACCAAGTCCACACTGTTCTTAAAATAGCCTCTCTTCACAATTGTGCCACGGACATCAACCTTTAAGTGCTATCACACTGTGCAATCATACAATTTCAGTGGGACAATTATACCAAAATGAATTAACACTTGATTTAGTCCTTGCCCTAAGAAGTAGTGCATATTTCTTCAGAACCTAAATTTGTCATACCCTGAAATGAACTTATTTTCACGTATTTGCTTCAACCTTTAAGACGGAGCTCCAAACAAATCCTTGATTATTATTTACCGTGGAATATAGTTGTTTGTAATGGAGCCACGTGAAGAAGACCTTTCCTGGCACCAAGTACCCTCAGATAACAAGGTTCTCCTGTATTATATGCCGCATTCATTACAGCGTGTTAAAGCTTGTCCATACGTGTCCACTCCTCCAGCTTATCTCCTTGACAACAGATGTCAGATCACCTGTATCCCATAGCAACTAGCACGATTCCTAGAATATACTAAATGCTCAAAAACACGCTGCACTGAGGAGTACACTCTTTTTATAATTTTGTAATGAGTCTAGTACTACAAGTCTAATCAACATATATAATATATTCTCAACACTTTAAATCATCCAACTGGCTATTGCAAATGGTCCCAATTTCAATTAGACATGAACTGCTTTGCTTATGTTTAAAAATGTTAAGTTCTTTTAAAAATCATACCTTTATACACAAAAAGGCATTTAACAGAGGTCCATAGAGAGTTATCTGAGAATCGGGGGAAAGTTCCATTTCCACGTGGAGCTTATCGGGCGGCAGTTCTGAGGGATCGACAGGGGGGCGTGACGAGGAGGAGGGAGAGGGGACCGCCCTGTCCGACACTCTCTGCGACGGCCTTAACACGGACAGCATCGTCTCTTCCATTTCTGACACTGGAAGAAATTGAGGGAAGAATGTTTGTTGAAGGGAGGAAAGTACCTCTTAGAAGCTCTTCAAGGAATTATCCACTAAGAAGTCTTATTTTGCAAATACGAAAGCAACTAACCCTGATATAGCCTATAGTATACCAGGAAGACAACCCTAAAAGACTGATAATCAAGAATGCAAACTGGAGTATGTGTAGAAGTACATAAATCAGATCGCACAGAACCCATGAAAAGTCCCTGTCAACACTAGCGGCACTAGTCAAGTCCATGCAATATAAATCTGGGTCACGATTAGGCTTTAACTATCCTTGGGCATTAAAGTACAGTTGTTTCCACATAAAAAGCCATTTAAATATAGTGTGACATTATCAAGTTCCATATATAAAGACAACTATAGAAACTATTCTTTAAATCTTAACTCACTGGAAAAATACAAAGAAAGTATCACTTGACTCTAATTCCATTTTGGACCCCATAGAGAGTCCACAATAAGGCACATCAGCTTCAGGGTAACTATGATATACGATGTCGAATGTGTTAAAGAAATTAACATTCCACAAAATCAAGTGCTCTAAATATATTCACACACACCTTGTTTGATAGTCCAGCTCTGCTGCTTCTAGCTTGGAAGACCTTCAGAAAATTATCTAATTATGTTCTCTGAGCACATTTTCTCGACTCTACAATGATAATATCTATCTCACAGAATTGTTTTAAGGATGAAATGAGGCACTGTAAGCAGGAAACAGCTTGGCCGAGCTTTTGATACAGAGATAAATGCTCAATAAAAACCTATAACAAAATCCTTAAAAGATTTTAAATGTATACAAGTATTTCAAAATAGATGCATTTCCAAACTGTTTTATCTCTTTCTTGTACCTCTGAAGATTACCAATCATAACACCAGATGTTTAAAGTACAAATTAGATATACTCACGTGACTGTTTTAGCTGTTCATCTGCTTTTTGTGGATAAATTGGATGCCATGTATAATCAATGGTAAGCATGACGCTTGGGACAGTCCAGCATTCGACCCAACCAGCTCTTTGAAGAGTAAAAGATAAAGTTTCTAGTCAGGTATTTAATTTATTGCTTTAATTGTAACAAGCACCAGACACAGAGAGTCAAACGAGTTACATGCTGAGTACGAAGACTCAGATCACTGACGTCGTGTACTCACTTTTCCTGAGTGATGTTCCGCCATTTTGGCTTAACGGTTTTCTGGCCACCGTGACACTCGGCAGGAATACCAGCATCGTGAGTCATTTTACTTGGGTGGCAATTCCTTACCAGCATAAACAGTGAGTATTTACTAGGGTGGCAATCTGGCAGAAACAAATGGAGATCAACATCTTCTCCCTAAAAATAATTTATAATGACCCAAAGTAATAAAATAGGTACATAAACATGTTAGGTTACTATTTATAGCCAAACCTCTCTATAATAAGCTTACGAATAAATTCAAAATAAAATTTCAAATGGCAGATTCTACAATGAACAATCAGGTAAATAACTGAAATAAGATTTTACATTGACTAAATTCTGATTTGAAAGTTCAGGGGGGGGAAAAAATCAGTATAGTTTCCACAAAATAGTGAAAAGATTATCTTCCATGGGTATTCATGGATATTTCATATGTAACTGAGTAAAAAATAAAAAATAAAAAAAATCCTCTCCCTAATATATGGTGGAATATGTTCTGTATTTTTATTAATTTTAAAAATACAGTCGTCTCTTTTGATTCTAGTTAGTGTTGGTCCATCGACTGGCATTTAGGAACTCTGAGCTGGTCCACAGAAGGGTCTTCAGTCAGGCTCACCTTCGCCTTTCTGGCCCCCAATCTACCCACCCCGATGCCTGCATTCTTGGCCAGCAGCACAGGACAGTGGCTAAGCCGTGCCGCCTGGTTCAAGTTCCACTCATTACTGAACTTGGCTCCTCAGTTTCCTGTTCCTCAAGGCAGACAATAATAACAACAGCTTCCTCAAGAGGGCTGTTCCACAAAGCAAACGGGTGACCACTCAGAGCCCCAGGGATAGTGTCTGGCACATACGAAATCTTTAACAGGTGTTAGCTGCTCATATTATTATTGTTGCTATTTTTTACCACCATAACCTCCATCAGTACTACAGCTACCACTGATTGCCCATACCCTAAAATTAAATGTTCCTAAAAACTCTGAACCCATAAGAGTTGGCTTTCAGATAAAAGGAAGACAGGTATTTGTGGTTATTCCTTGAATTCACAGTTACAATTAGGAATGAAATACAGAGAAGTGTAAAATCGAGTCATGGACACAGTAAACATCAGAGCTAGACGGGTCAGCCTCAGGGGTTAGAAATGAGCACTAAGAAAATAATCAACTCAGGGGATTGTTTTTTATTGCCCAACTTCTTAGGGGAAGTTGGAGAACTAAGGGGAATGGCAGAACATTGTGTTAACTATAAAAAAGAGACGACAGCAATTCTGTGACACTAAGGTTAGTGAGCAACGCAGGACAGCTAAAACACTTCGGGGTGGGAATGGGAAGGGCAGGGGGGTAACACTGGGCCCCGGGAAGTCAAACTTACTAATGCACCCAATTATACGTACTCTAAGGGAGAACTTGGTGTTGCATGTAGCGGGGACGAAGTCTGTAAAAGGCAGAGAGAAATCGATATTCAGTGTTTCCCCACAGGCTGCCAGATACACTGCAAACAAGGACAAAGAAAAGAAAACTTACTTTTAACTTCAATAAAATTTTCAATAAAAAATGCCTTAAATACACAAAATAAACAAAATCAAAGACTAAAGCTTAGTCCAAAACAGACTCTGAAATAGTTAACTGAGAATCTTGCAAGATAGTGAAAAAAAGGGTCAATTCCAGTAGCTACTAAAACCACAAATCAATATCAATTCTCCGTGTTGGTATTTGTCTTAATGAAAAGGAGGCTTAACCTAATTTTTAGAAAGTTCTTACCATTTTCCTGTTGTTTAGTGGAACAATCAATCCAGTTGTGTTGGTTAGCAGCCCAAATCATCTCGAACTGATGAAACATGATTTTAAAATTCCACGTATATGGTACAAATGAAAAAATGTCTGGAGCACTATCACTAGACCAATCTTGAATTAAATCTAAAATTATTGGAGTGGGAGACAAAAATTAAAATTAATTGAAATTCAGAAAACAAAATGTAAAGATTTAATACCACTTGATTGCAACATGCTGCAAGAAATAAAGGAATTTTTTTCCAACTAACGATGTGATCAACTCAGCGGAAAGAAGTAGGGGCTCTAAATACAAATAAATACAAAATAGCATATCTGAATAGACTGTGGATTACAATAATTGAAACAAAATAACAAAGCCATGTTGATGCCTAATTCAGGAAGAGAGAGAATTTGATTCAGCTTCCCCATCATACTCTCCACTGGACAGAAACAAAGCATCAGCCTAAGGCATGTTCTTTTATTTCCTCTAAGCTAAATTTTGGGTTCGTATTTTCCTTTTTTAGATTAGAAGAGAGCACAAAATATCAATATTTAAAATTTCCCTTTGATATTCTCAGTCCAAACAGTGTGAAAGTAAGAAAGTCTGAATTGTGTTACCAAAACCCCCACGTTGACTTTAAAAGCAAAACTACTGAATGGAAACGAGTTCGCTGTGATAAATCTCACGGTACCTATGTTTACTAGGAAATCACCTGTGAAGAAGTTCTTCTGCGCAAAAATGAAGTGGTAGGTGGCTTTATAAACCTCTAATTCACACTGCCATGTCTGTGGCATGTTCCAGGTTCGGGGGTAGCTGGCATTGATGTGGAACTGCAAACCGGATGTTAAGGGAATATGTTAGAGCTTAAAATGCGACACTGTGAGGACAGCATTAGCAACGAACTCACGCACACCAGTGAATAATTAAAACTTATTTTCCCACTGAGCTGAACAGAAGGTTCCTTCGAGATCTTAATATCACTGTGGCTAACGGCCAGTGTCCACGGCTACATCCTGTTCCTTGAAATACTGAGCCACGATGCAGCCAGAAAACTTCAGAAACAACGAATCGGCTGTGACGCTGTGCCGCAGTGAACAGAGGCACAGCCAGCGTTCTTCGCTGCTCTGTGGGCGAGAGGCTCGGGCTCGGGGAGGGTGGAATGGAGTGCGCGCTGTGCCGGGGGAGTCGGCCCCAGTGGCTCCTGTGTTCCCATCACGGTGCTTACAGACCTGACTGGGCATCTGTCGCATTCCACCTGCGAAAGCTGGGCCACTCGGCAAAGGCATGGGCCGCCTCACGGGAACAGCGCGGCTGCATGGCACTGCTCATCAGCAGCCAGCCAGCTCAGCAGTCAGTCAAATGCTGACTGTGCCAGCTGAATATGTACTTATAGTATTCAATATATTCTTGGTAATTGTAAAAATTTCCTCTAAATTTACATATATGTCATGTGTAAATATGCTTGTTTAGACAAGCAATTAAGGGCCTAATGATACCTAACCTTGCGTAAAAGAATCCTCCCTGAATATTGGCCATTCTATAGAGTGGCTTTTGTTATTACTGTTACTATTGTTGTCCCTAATTTAAAAAAAGAACAAAACAATAATCTGTCTCATTAATGAGTCCCCAATCTGGAATTTCAGTCCTGAGTATTTCCATATTTTTTCCATTTTCAAGATGAAGCAACCCAGGGTATCAAGACTTTCTTCCTTTTCCTTTACTCATCCAGTAAAAAGCACAATGAATTATCACGCCCTGAGAAAGAACCCAACGGGGCCAGAGCACACGGTAAAAAACAATCTCATTGACAACACCGGGGAGAGGTAGTCTCGCCATACAGTGAAGTTTAAAAACAACATTGTAACAACGTTTCACATTTTGAAAGGCCAAAAACCCGCATCTCAGTGCCTCATCTTCACTCCCCCGGACTAGGAGCACAGCAGCAGAGAGGCGGGGTGGTAGGGAAGGCCACAGCACCGGGAATCCGCTCCTGTCCCCAAAACAGGGCCAAGATCAGCTGGTGCTTCTTGAACAAGAAGATGGACCATTTGATGACTTCCTGGTCATTCAAATTTTATACTAAAATATTAAAACCAAATTTGCATTGTATGCGCACGAGCATATTGTCATGTGCTCTGGACTCACCGCTAACATTTCTGCTTCTAGAAGTGCCCGGTACTGCATGCTGGTCGTGGCGTCGACATGTAAGAGCTGTCCTTTAATCGCAGGGGTATAACCTGGTAAGTGAAAATATAAAGATTAAGCCCTGAAAAACTCTGGACTGGAAACAACTCTCTCCACCACCCGAAGGAGAAACCCCTGAAAAATGGCATCAGTCACGGTAAACGCCCCGGTGACAGGGAGCTCGCTACCTAGCAGGCGTGCTTTCTCATTTCAACAGCTCTGAAGGAAGAAAGTTCCAGCTTCATATAATGTCTATCATGATGGTGCTTTCAGTGCAAAACTACAAGGCCGTTCTCCAAATGACAGTTCTCAACTGTTTAAGATGACTCCCATGACCTCTCTTCCTCCACTGACTCAAGGGTACTGATTTTTATTGTTTTCAACTACTCCTTACGCAGTGACAGTCACCAAACCACATGGCCCATTCTGAACAAAAGCAGAAAAGTTCAGAGTATTTCACTTCTTTTCTTGAAGTGAACCACTCTGTGGTGGTTGTTACATGGCTCGTCCAACAGGCGTCCTGCTCTGGGCATTTTTTTCCAAACGCCTGAATCTCTGAAAAGAGGTTTTAGATGTAGTTGAGTTCTACTTTGTTACTGTCTAAGACCTAAGACTATTTCCCCTCAGATAGTCATCAGACAAGCCATCTAACCTTTACCAAGAGCCTGACTGGGCTTTCCTTAGATCCCTAACTCGCTCACGGTGCCACAAGCAGTGTGCTGTGGCACTTCCTGTGAATTCACAGGCGGTCCCCTCAGCCCTCAGGCGGCCCCTCTCCCCCGGTGCACCAATGACTGTACAATCATTGCTTCCTACGTGATAATCCGTTTAAAGATGGTAGCAGCACTCCTTCGGGTGAAGCTCTCTCAGTCCTGTGCACCCCCACTGCCCTCCCCAGCACCTGTGTGTAACTACGGCTGTCCGCAGGATGCGGCCATCCCGCCCGCTGAGTGAGTCAGCCGGGCCTGGGGAACAGGCCTGGGGAACACCAAGGGGAACAGGCCTGGGGAACAGCAAGCAGCTGCAGCTGCCTCAAGACTCGGCTGGGTTCTTCTTTTAAAACTTGCTAAAATAAGGTTTAGTTCTCAACTAAAGAGCCCCAAAGCATCTCCTCTGAGAGAGCAACAGAAGAAACGTTCTAAACAAATTATGCTCACTCTTAAGAGAAATATAGGAAACAATGAAAGCATAGAATTATAAGATTTAATTTAAAAATTTTCCCCTTTCTAGGTGCACAAATAATTATATAGTATTACTGTTAATAACTACAGGCATATTAAAACATAACAAAAAGCTGAAAAAGAAAATCCCATTAATTAATGTCAGTTTATAGATTAACAAACGATTATTTATATATTTATTTCCCTACTAATTTTTTAAAAATTTTAAATGACAGTTGAGTCAATATTATATCAGTTTCAGGTGTACAACATAGCGGTGAGACATCTATGTCACTTACGAAGTGATTTCTGCTAAGTCCAGCACCCACCTGGCACTGTACGTAGTCATTGCACTATTGCTAACTATATTCCTCATGCTGTACTTTACCTTCCCATGACTATTTTCCGACTACCTATCTGTACTTCTTAATCCCTTCCCCTTTCACACCTAGCCTCCCAATCCGCTCCCATCCGGTGACCATCGGTTTGTTACGCTCATCATTTAAAACAGCAGACACTCATTGCAGCTTACCGTTTTCCTCAACTGTCATTGGAATATTAATTTCTAAATAGGAGCCGGCTCCTACATTTACATGTACAGCATTGGTTTCCTACCAAAAGAAAAAAATTAATTCATTTAAGACATTCATTATAATTCTACTCTCATCTTCACTTTTCAGCTAGTACACATGAAAATAGAATCAACAATGATACTAAACAGGTGTAAAAGTTCCTAAGAAGAAAAGTTCAAATTTATACCAAAAATACACTAAAATAATTTGGCCAGATACAAAAGAAAAAATGAACCAGAACATAATATAAAAGTCTATTATTATTAACTTCTTTCTACTGCTTAGCATTTAATGAAAATGACACATAAACAATTATTGGGGGGGAGGGGGTGTCAGGAAGCTCACAGAAATGAATCTAAGTACAGGACAAGTCACCGGGAAAAAAAACTCTAGAAAATAATGTTCAAATTTTAAATACTATTTGCTATTATATTATTTCAATAATTACCCTGTTTTTGGTAAAGAGCAAGTCAATTGTAGCATCTGCAATAATATTCATTCGCAGTTCAAAGGCGAGGATCTGGCGAGGTCCCCCAGGCTGTGCCACTTCGGAAACTTTCAAGACTTGATAGTCAGGTGGGAAGAAAAACTTCCATAAACAGTCTCTACATAAGGAGGTAGCAAGAAGAACATGTTATTCCAACAAAATTACCTCTGATAAGCGACAAAAATCAGTATTCTAACTTTACATTATCACTGCTATCTCTCTTAACAATTAGACATGAAATAGAAAAAAATTCACAAAACACCTACTATAATTTCCTTTCAGTAAAACGAAAGACTGTTTTCTCCAGTGTTTTATACTTTCAGACATCAGTGAGCTCCAAGCACTTAACGAATACACCGTTAATTAAGACACTGATTAGACGAAATGCTCACCGATCCAGCATACCGTGAGGGATGGAAGGCGCCCTACGGCTGTCGAATTTCCGAATGGCGAAGTTGCTCAACTAACTTTAAGCAACGTCTACTTACATAAAAATTTAGATGTGCCCTTACAACTATTGATAAATGTCCTCTCCTTTGTTTAAAACTCTTCAATAAATAGAAAGATGTTCGTTATACATTAAAAATAAGAATTACTTCAAATTAATAAAAAGACTAAAAAATAAAAAACCTTTCGGGCACACTCCATTACCTCCAGGATAAAGTCTGTATTTCTTACCTTCCCACACACCTCCTAAGGACCTAGAGAACCTACAGGACGATGGCCCCGCCTCGGTCATTTACCCTCCTCTTCCCTCCCTGGCTAACTCTTACTTACGTTTCAAAGCTCAACTGGCATGTTCTCTCTGGCAAAAACGCTCCCCCAATTCTTCTCCTCTAACCTTTAATATGAGTTAGGTACCTGTTATGGGCTGAGCTGTGCCCCCCTAAAGATTCATATGCTGAAATGAAGTCCTAACCTCAGAATTTGGCCATGTTTGGAGATGGGGTCTTTACAGAGGGAATTAGGTTAGAATGAGGTCTTTGGGTGGGAACTAACCCAACATGACTGGTGCTCTTCTAACAGGAGGAAATTTGGACACAGAGACCTACACAACACAGAAGGCAAGACCATGGGAAGACTCAGGAGATGGAGTCCACGAGCTGAGGAGAGAGGCCTCTCCCGCACCCGCCCTCACATACAGGAGGCAAGACCACGGGAAGACTCAGAAGATGGGATCCACGAGCTGAGGAGAAAGGCCTCTCCCGCACCCGCCCTGACGACCTGAGGCGCAACCAGCCCTGCCGACACCTCTTCTCAGAATTCTCACCTCCAGAACTGGGAGAAATTTCTGTTGCTTAAGCCACGTGGCCTGTGGTACTACGTAAGTTAGAGCAGAATTCTCACCTCCAGAACTGGGAGAAATTTCTGTTGCTTAAGCCACGTGGCCTGTGGTACTACGTAAGTTAGAGCAGCCTTAGCAAACCAACAGAGTATCTTTCTAAATTTTTCATCAAGATTTTTTTATTTACCTCTATTATAGCACATAATAAACCTCTTTTATTTCTTTTTCCTCCACATAATGATATATGTCTTTTATCTCTGCATCTGCATAGCCCTAAAATAGCTGGCATATTCGTTGATTAAATACAAAAGAAAAAACGAACCAATAAATGCTGTTCATTCACCATTTTTCTAATGAATCAGCTCCTCCTTTGGAGCAAACTTGCTTATGCCAATTTCTCTACAAATAAGTTATTATTTGGATTAAAATGTCTAGGGATATCTTACCTTGCCATAATGAAATAGCTTAGAAAAATATTAAGCTAGTTTTAATAAACATTATACTAATAGCTCAATACATTTGAAAGACTTATTAGAAATATAATTTACTGAAGTACCTCTGCCTGTCGGCCCACGGCCCGTAGTTGAAATCTGTTCCTTTACCACAAACTATATCCAGTCCCCAACATGGAGGCAAATCTTGTAATTTGCAATCTTCACTGCTCATTTCTCCTTCAACATTTTCTTCTGTTTCTTCTGGAACAAGTCCTACATTGCAGAATATACAATATAAATGCAGTTACTTAAAATAACCATTAAAAAGTTTCTTTAGCAGCTCTAAAAAATTTTTTGTCTCAGGAACACTTTACACTCCTAAAAATCATTGAGGACCCCAAAGTGGGTATTTTTGTATTATCCTTATCAAAATTTACCGTATTCAAATTTTAAATTCAGCAATTTTTTAAATTCTGTGATTTTAAAAATAAACTCATATTTCATATAATGTATAAAATTTAATAAAAATATAGGAAATATATTTTAATAAAAACTAAATAAAATTTTAATTTCATTTTTAATGAAGATATTTTTTAAAGAAAAATAACCATGTTTTCTAAAACAAATTAATTTAGTGAGAGTGCTGGCATGGTTTTTATTTTGGCAAATCTCTTTAACGTACAGCCTAAGAGAAAAAAGGTGAATTTTCATAGCTGCTTATGCTGTTACTGAGAATTTGAGGAAAACCCAGCCTCACACAAATAGGACAGAAAAAAAAGGAGCGTTTTAGTAGCTTTTTCTGCTAGTTCTAGTATTCTTCTTTGACATTATACCAAAATTCAACAACTGGTAGTTTCCTAAAGGTTAGCTGCAATGTGGAATCTGAAACCACGTGGCTGAACTTTTCATACTCTGATACATTAAAGTTTACTGATCTCTCATGTGCTCTCAATAAATCTTTTGATCCATGGCACGTCTTTGTAATACCGTACATTGGTCATTTGGAAAAGATTGGTTTGCTGAGGCGGGCGTATTTTTTTTTTCCTAATACTGATAAGTTTCATTATGAAACTAAAAATCATATTTGTTAATATCACTGGGGGGCGAGGGGGGGTCTCATCTGAAAAGTCGTCAAACTCAGGCAGGCCCAAATTTTTCCAAAATTCGAATTCTCACACAAAAGCCTGAAACCAGTTTGTCTCTGGCTGCTCCTTTGCGTCAAACTGGTGTCCCGGGAAAAGAACAAACAGCTCGGCTTGCGACTCAATCACACAGTGCTTTTCCTCAGGACACGAGTGCACTTTGGGTCACGGTAGAAGTGCATCACGCATAGCTGGCATTTCATTGCACTAAATGTGAAAAAGCTTACTCAAGGGTCAGGATTTGATAAGAATTTTGACTGTTTATCGAAGACTTTCGAGGGTGACGCCGGCACGTGCTGTTTCACTGCGGACATGGCGTCCGGGCACGGTCTGCAACCACTGCCCAGACGCGCCCCGAAGCTCCCGCAGCTGCCCTCGTCACTGCTCTGGCGCCACGGCGCAAACGCCAACATGGCGAGAAAGCAGAGAGCATCCTAGTTTTATTTTTAAGATATTCAGACCTCACAAACCCCCTGAAAAGTATAAAAAGAACAGAAGTCGGAAAAAGGAGGCTAAAAATCCAATGCCTAGGTACTTTTATAAGACTGAAGCCACCGGTGAAGCATCGTAGCTGGATTCTAATCCTGAACTTGAAGCCTCAAATCTAACGCGCTGAGATATTTTTTCCCTAAGCTAACATGAACTGCCTTCACCATCACCATATTCTCAGAGGTTTTCACTCACGGTCATTTACATTCACAATTCTGAGGTATATTTGTGAAAATGGAATTTGAAGGATAGATTACTATACTGTTTTCTTCTGGTCTGAGGTACTAGTTACATATAACTTTTGACAATGACACAGATATTTTTTAGGCAGGCACTCTTACAGCCACATTTACCACTTCCTGATGCTTATTTACATTCTAAGTAAGGAGACTTGAAATATTATTAGATAACCCATTTCACAGAAGAAACAGAACTGTAGCTGTGAATCACACTTTCAGAAAGCGCTACCTGGCTCGTCCATGTAGTAGTAGATGTCGACATCATTTGACTGCATCACCACGAAGCCTTCTCCCATCAGCCTTGGTGGTCTGTAAGGAAGGCAAGGCAAACTGAGCACACCTCCAGAACACAAAATGTCCAGTGCTCTAACTAATGGTGGTTAACAGGCGAAAGAAAAAGGAAAAAGGAAAAACTAAAAGCAATCAAGCATAGCATCATGAAAGGGAAAACATCTCTCATATAGATAATAAATTGTTCCACAGACCAGAGGTCCCCAAACTTTCTGGCACCAGGGACTGGGGCTCCTATGAAAATCTACCACCTGATGATCAGAGGCAGTGATGCTGGAGATGGGGAGCAGCTGCAGACACAGATGAAGCTTCGCTCACCTGCCGCTCACCTCCTGCTGTGCGGCCCGGTTCCTAACAGGCCATGGACCTGTACCAGTCCACAGCCCAGGGGTTGGGGACCCCTGCCTCAGACTACATAATAAAATGGTTTGAAAAACCATTAATCAGCAAATTAGTTTAAGGAAAAAAAATTTGTTTTGCATTATTCATTGTAAATTTTGAATGAGAGAAATCAATTTAAAGCTAAGTTTAATTTAACTAAATACAATGGAAGGACAATGATCATCATAATCATAGTCTGCATTTGCAACAATAAATTTAAAATTAAACTTAAAAATTCGACCATAGTATATTAACACTACAAAACTGAATAAGAAATATCATTTTATGTATCTGTTAAAGAAAGCACTATGATCTCGCAGAACTATTAAATAATGTCACTTTTCTTGTTAACGACTTTATATTACCTATTACCAAGAATATTTAGTTGATCAACTTGAAACAAATTTAAAACAAACATCTTGAACGCAAATTCTGGCATGTTTCTTTACAATCAATCCCCACAAACTGTTAACCCTTACTTGCTTTAACAACTTTTTTCTTTGCCAGACACTATAGTATCTTTCTTCCATATCAAAATAAACTTTTCAATCATTAGATAATATATACAAATTCGGAAATCTTTTTCTAATATGTATTAAGTCACAAAGGTTAATGTTTAATCTCATAGTTCAATTTTCACTTTTAGAGAGTGAAAATTACAATTTTAAATATTTTTACACAAATTAATAGAACACTTTTTCATCTTACTCTCTAGTAATATTCATAGTAATCCAGATTTATTTATTCAGTATTACAACTTTCACCCATAAATACCAGGGACTACACTGTTATTTGATTTAACCGGAGCCCTGAGTGCAGAGCCCACATTCCAGAAGATGCTGACAAAGTCCGTGGTCCTGCAGGGCGAGACCAGGCAGATCCGCAGCCTCCCGAGTGCTCCAATGGGGGACCCCTCTGTCATTCTAGCCAGACCCCAGAAAGTATAAGAGCAAGAAGTTGGCCCTAAAAGGAACAATCCTGCTTTTCACGACCTCAGACACTTTGTTACCTACACACAAAGACAAAAGCTGGGACACAGTGGGAACTCATCATAAGAATCTAAATCACACAAATCCAACCACGGCTTCCTTCACAAAAAGAACAGAGGCTGCGACTCACAAAGATTACGAGCCCGCATCCCACCATCAGCGTGTGGCCGCGAGTCGGGTGGGAGTTCCGTGTCTGCTGTGCCCTCGGTGTCCCAGTCCCTCCTAGGGAAGCACCCACCACATGAGGGTGAGTCCCACTGGCGTCACTAATTCGCCCTGTCTCCTGATGCAAGCGGCGACTTCCCGGAAGTGAAATGGATCTGGACAGCTGGTGGGACACTGACGGGCCTTAAGCGTCAAGCACGCCCCTGACTCGCCAGGCATCCAAGGTCATTTTGATTCAATTTTCAACTTTTCGTTAACTCAAAATGGAACTCGACTATAATTAATTTGTTAAATTTACTATGTATCCATCCTTTCTGGAAATAAAAACCTACCACTAATGTGTATTTTCAATATTAAACAGCAGGCCTTAATTGCCCAAAGTAAGTTTCCCAAATACAGTGAAAAGCATAAAAGGGTAAAAACAAAATTACAGTTGTTATAGAAAAATATTTAAAATGAGAGTTTACCAATGGGCAGCACATCCACTTCCCTTATGAGGCATGACTACCCCGTTAATTGAAATATACCTCATCATCGCTGAACACGTAGCGAAGAAATTAAAAGGATGCTAAACGTGCAACTGATGTCTGCACTGGACATAAAGGAGTTGTCTGCTACTTTTAGGAAACTTTCTTACTCATCGTTTTGAAGACCAACGTATCTGGGACTAGGAACAAGCATGACGCGGACGTTCTCGAGCTTCCCCTTCACAATATGCATGAACTGGTCGAGGCGGCTGGAGGGCGGCTTCGTGGTGTACGTTAAGAAAGCATCGTCGAAGTTGATGCACAGAGTCTGAGGCTGGTGATGGTTTCCGAAGGCCAAGCGCCCCTGGAAGCACAAAGAGACACTGTGCTGCACAGTTCAGACCGCACGGTTCCCTAGACAAGCGTTTTCAAGCAATGACTCAATGATTTCGCTTTACAACTATACATATTTAAATTATTCCACTGAAAGACCTGTGTTTAAAGAAATTTGAAGCACTTGTAAATAAATAGCCTTTCGGGTCTAATAAATTTGTGCTAAAATGGTATTAGTGTTAAAATAATTCTTTCACTCCTTATGAAAACTGGAATCAAAAAAAAAAAAACCAAAATTATTTTCTTAAGTGAAGATTATTTTTGCAAAAATAAAAGTCTGTTATTAACCCATGAAACAGTAATTGTAGCAGAATTTACTTACTGTGCTCACATTGACTTTTATGACTGGAATAAGTGATCTCCATGAAGATGTGGGGTCTTGAGATTCCGTTTTTACTTTAACTCTGGGAAGAAAAAATAAAAACAGACATATATAAGAAAAAAACCTGCAGATACAGTTGACTTCCTCACAGTACACATTATTAATACCAGCCGGACTTTTCCAAATATATCTAAGGACTGTTCCAGTAAACAAAACAGTGACCATCTAAGAAGGTACTAGTAATCCTAAAATGTTTGTTGCAATGCCCTCCATCATGTGTCGGTTTTCAGATTGGCAAGATATAATAACAAAACTATGTTTTTTAGATGCTTTAATATCAAAAGTATAAATTATGACATGCTGTCATTACATCTTCCATTATGCCCGTTAACACTATAATGCAACACTTTACAAGACAGGCAAAAATATTAAAACAACAAATGACCAAGGTACAAGTTACTTTGATGTTTTCTACTGTTTTAACCACTTCTGACAACTCAGCTGATCCTGTTCCTTCCCCAGTCCCACCACTTTGTACCAAAATAATGTCCTCCCAATAAAATGACAGGCTAAAACAAAGAAAAAAATTGCCCATACACACAAATTTAAGAAATGAAAATTTCATAGCAATTCACTAAAGAGTTCAGACAAAAACATATCCCTTAATATAACTCGGTGACTCCTAAATCACACTTCTGAGGCCACCCCCACTAAGGTGGCCCCAGGGCTTAAAAATGAATTCAGAACTGACCTCACTACCTCCCCAAACCTCCTCTTCCTCTAAGGCTCCCTGACGGAGCAGGACAACTGGTTAACCTAGAAATGTGGCCTCACGATGTCTCATCCCCTCACTCATTCTCCACATCTAATCCACCCTATCTCAGGGGCTCCTTTGCCCAAGTACCTCCAATCCATCCACTCTTTTCCCTTCCCCTTCCTACCAACGCAGCAGGTGACCCTCTCTTCCCTGAAATGTTACGACACCCTTCCTGGCCTCCCTGCCTCCTCCATTCTCATCCCCTCCGCTCACGCCGCAGCGTTACTGGCCTGAGGTAAAGCCAAGTGTTGAACAACTGGACCCTGCAAACCATTTGAGTCTAATGTGTCCCCTCAAGTGGTCCGCTCCAGCATCGGCAAATAACTTCTCTACTGCACAGGACGTTTCTCCTCTAGGGAAGACTCGTCCTTGCTTTCTTTGCCTAACCCTGTCACCCTTCAGGTCCCAGCCCTCCCTGACCTGTGTGTGCCCATGGAATATTATTCCTGTCCGTATGGTAACACTTCTGGCACTAGAATTTCCTATTAACTGTTCTAACTCCCATACTAGGCTACAAATTTCCTCGAGGCAGGACAGCTGTCATATTCCCAATACTCACAGTACCTCAGCTCAATGCCTGGCATTGAATATTTAATATTTAATTAATAATAAATGTCCTTATCATCTATGTAACAACCTATTAGATATGTAGGTATGTAAGGCTCTTCGACATTCAAAAATCAATTAACATTAACCAGCTAAAAATGAAAAATCAAATGATCATATCGATACATGCAGAAAAATCATTTCACAAAATCCAACACCCATTCATGATTAAAATCTCTCAGTAAATTAGGAATAGAGGGAAGCTTCCTCATCTTGATAAAGAATATCTGCAAGACACCCTCCAGTTAACATCATACTTAATGGTGAGAAACTAGAAACGTTCCCACTAAAATCAGGCACAGAGCAAGGATGTCCCCTCACCACCCCTTTTCGACTTTGTATTGGAAGTTCTAGCTGATGCAATAAGAAAAATAAAAGTATACACATTAGAAAGGAAGAAATAAGGCTTTGTTTGCAGAAGACACATTAGTCTATGCAGAAAGTCTAAAAGAACTGATCAAAAAAACTGTTAGAATAAGTGATTACAGCAAAGTTTCAGGATACGAGGTTTACAAGTCAATCACTCTCCTCTACACCAGCAATGAACACGTGAAATTTGAAATTAAAAACACAGTAACATTCACATTAGCATCACAAAAACGAAATACTTAGGTATAAAGTTAACAATACATGTACAAGGTCTACGTGAGAACCACAAAACTCTGATGAAAGATATCAAACTAAATAAATGGAGAGATAGTCCATGTTCATGAATAGGAAGACAGATATTGTCAAGACGTCGGTTTTTCCAAACTTGATTTATAGATTCAGTGCAATCTCAGTCGAAATCCCACCAAGTTATGTTGTGGACAAGTGATTCCAAAGTTTATATGAAGAGGCAAAAGATCCAGAATAGTTGACACAATAAAAAGGAGAAAAAGAAAACTGGAGGACCGACACCACGTGAATTCTAGCCGCACTGTAAGCGACGGTAACCAAAACAGTGAGGCACTGGTGACGAAGACAAGCCATGCAATGGGACAGTGCCCAGAAACAGACGAAAGCACGTATCTGCACATGCACCTTCAATCTGCATGTGCATGTGTACATTTATGCACGTGCATTCAAAAACATAAAATACAACTTGATAATAGTAGCTATCAATATGGAAGGAAGAAGGGCTGGTGAGCAGGAGAACAGGACTTTTTTTTTACATTACATAATTCTGTATTATTTGAATTTGTAAAAGAATTATACAATTATTTATGTGAATAAAAGTCTTAGTTAATCTACAAAGAAAGATTAGGCTGTGATTAGATGAACAGCGTCAAGGATATCCTAATGAAAGCAAATGTTTAAATGCTGGACGTTAATAAAATTCGAGTATGACAATGAACCTTTCAATTTTGGACTGGGTTCTTGTCCTTCCATTTTCCCGTGTTTTATCATCCTCTTTCTTAGGTGGAATTATTGTTGGCTCCAAACCAAACATTTCTTGAAGACGTCCATAAAGATCCGAACGATTATAGACATGAAATTCGAAGTCATTGACTGTGATGTATAATCTAGTTTCTGCCTTCGGATCTAAAGACACCAATTACAAAAAAAGCTCTTAGTCAACTTTAAAACATTAGTAAAAATTTCTGTCAAATCTTTTTTCACAGCTATAGTAACTCAAATTATTTATTGTAAAACAGAATTCTATGATAAAGAGAATTATTTTAAAAATATGTAAAACACTGGCAAAAGAAAGGAAAAAGTTGATGTCACTAGAGCATTTTAATTTAGCATTCTAAAACAACAGTGATTAATAAACCCACATATAAAGGGATAGATGTTCCCTCCACTGAGGAAACAATCTCAGAGCATCACAGGTCAACCAAGGACAGAAGGCAGTCAGCGCTTTCTTTTGTTATGGACCAGACATGTGGTTTTTGAGACTTCTTTTTAAACCTTTATCCATTTTTAACCCTATAGAACAAACTCAACTGAAAGACAATTAAAATGAGATATGACCAGTTAGAGCAGTTTAGTTTTTAAAAGGGGTAAAGAGAATGGTTATTAACTTTTATTTTAGTTTAACCGTGGTTTAAATTGTTATTAACTTTCATTTTAGCTTCGCCGTGGTTTAAATATGCAGTGCATGCCTGTGAGAAGGCACCAAATTCCACCAAAATTAATTTCTTCTCAATTATTAGCAAAAAAGGCATATGATACGTTAAATACTCTAAATAAGTATGAATTTTAGTTTAAACAAATGAAAAATACACTGCCACTCATATTTCAAAAATAAAGTAAGGAAAATAAATAACATTCATTTTTACATGGCAATACTTATAGCTCTACTCATCTTGGTGTTTTCATTATTTCCTAAGATAATTGATAAAAAGGAGATAAACCTAATCCTTCAAAAGTCTAATGTTTGGGAGCTGTAACTTTTCTGGTATTTTTAAAATGTCTCTTGACCTATGTATTCTATTTCTTCAGATTTATCACATGACTAAAAGCTAAGACAAGCCCCTAAACTACGATATCGAGGGTTTTTACCCCTTTTTCTTGCTGTAGGTCAAATTTTTTAAAAGTAGGAAATAAACTAGTTTTTAATACAAATGAGTACACAAAATACATATGCATTCTAATACTTGATAATAAATATTATTACCCACTTTTTACATAAGTAAATCAAACTCTAGCCCTCATTGGGTATAAACCTTTCCTCGGTAATCATCCAACCCTCTCCCTAAAATGCCAGAGTCAAACTCTGATGTCTAAGAAACGTCCCCCACTTGACACATCCATCTCATCGGCTGATTTTCCCACGCGTACCCGTCCCGTGGCATCCTCCAGCTTCTCAGCAGCAAGTCAACCTTTCCCACTGCTCAGGCCAAGAATCTGACTGCTCCTTCTCTCTTCCCTGCCCCGGACACTATGAGCAACTCCTGTCAGCTTTTCCTTCCACATAGCCCCACACTCCAACCCCTCCTCACCACTCTGGCCCAGGTCGCCATCGACTTTCACTTCTGATGCAGCACGACAGCCCCACCCAGAGTCCCTGCTTCCGCCCTTACTCCCCTCTGACTGTGCTTTCCGCACTGGCCAGACCTTCAAAACAAAGAAAAAACAAATAAACCTAGCTAGGGTCACGTCACTCTTCTCTTCTCTCACGTTCTAGCGGCTTCTCCTCTGCTCAGACTAAGAGCAAGATCCTGTAAGCGACGTCTAAAATCCTATGGGCCAGTGCTCTTCCCTCCTGATGCTCACTCCGAGCGAGCGGCCCCACTTCTGGTAATGACAGGAACACGGCGACCAGGACACGCTCCTCCGGGACTGGCACAGTCACTTGCCTCCTCGCCCGCTTCGTGTCTATCTATCCGCTACCAGGGCAGCCTTTCCTGACTTCCCCTGGGGCTTGCCCCGCACCCTACCAACCCGGCCCTCCCCCTCCTCATTCCTCCATGCTGTCCACAGTCACCGGCTGCTTTGAGTCCCTCCCACTCAGCTGCTTGAACGGGGGCATCCGTCAGAGGAGGGACTCGTTTTGCTCACTGCTGGATCCCTGGCGCCTAGAACAACTTAGTATAGGGAAGGGCTTGTTTGTATGGCAGGAAACAGAGCACCCACTACAAGTCCTACCGCTGAGTAAAACTAAAACATCCACAAATGGATCTCTGACTTTTCGACAACCCGACGTGTAAAAACATAATAAATGCAAAGTAGAATCTTTTTCTATTCCCATCTTGATCTATCCAAGTAGGAATCGATTATCATAAATCCTTCAAGGTCATAAACAACTCAATCACAGTTTACCCCGAAACTCATTTAGGTCATGGTTTTGGTTTTACTTACAGAACAGTTTAATATAATCCTTGAATACAAATGCCTTGATCATTAGGATCAAGACTGTGCAGACTGGTGGATGAGCTGCAGAAGCAGCAATGGGGAAAACCAAGCGTGTGGACCAGCCCCTACGTGGACCCGCGGTGAAGAACAGACAGTGGTCTCGTAACAATGGAAACAGGATTGCTCCATTCAACAGAACTGATTCTCTCCTTTCAACAGAACTGATGTAAGAACACGGCTGCATTAACTCGTGAAGGACAGCAAGACGCAAAGACAGAGGTACTGATGTCTGAACGTATTTTGACAACACTGACAACACTAAATATTTAACACTAAAACGCTGCAAGATCCTTCAACAATCCCCGCCCCGTTTCCAAAGCTTTTTTTTTGCACTATTATTGAGTCACCTTCCCCGTAGAGTGCAAACTCCGTTAGAGAAGCGTTTACTAGCACATCCCTGGTGCCTAAAACGATGCCTGGTATATAGGAGGCCTCAACAAATAGGTTAAATCGTTAAACAGAGACAATACGTGGGGTTTTCTTTAACCAGGTTGAACAAAATGCCTAGATTATTCTTTTCCTCCAAAAAAAAACACTTTAGAAAAATAATGAATAAATACTGAGTCTGTAAGCAATTTAAAAGCACCTATTGGTTTCATATTTTAACAGAGAAAGATTTAGCTGACTTCACATCCCATGTTTAAAATTTATTCTATTGTTTCAATCTGTTTCACCTGAATTAACAATATCCCAGCCAGCAAGCCGTGTGCTCAAACAGCAGATCAGATCTCCAGGCCTGGTTAGTCCCCATGCTTACATGGCCTGTACTAGGGCCTTTGGCTGGGATCTTTTAGGCCAATGACCTGCTTTCTGCTATCCCCAGGGGCAGTCTATACAGCATACCCTTCCCGACCTCAAGCCCCAACCCAACATACACACATAGGCGCAAAGTCCTGGCACACTCACAGCGTCACCCTCACAGAGCCCATCATGCAGAGGCGCCCCACACACATGTGCCCTGTTAACCTGGAAGGTATCCTTATAAATAAATACCGCCCCTAACAGAGAGACAAGCACCTTCTCAAAGACAGAGGGACACCTTTTCCAAAGGTACGTATCTCTCATAGACGCGCGTGTGCACATACACACACACACACACGCAGAGCTTCTTTTAAAAAAAACTGGGGACTTCTGTACTGAAGTCTCCAGGAACTGGAGAAAAGTGGGACATAAACAGCAGTAAGGATATAAAATTGGTTCCCTGTAAGCTGGATCTCATTTACGAATGATGTACCTGAGACAGGCACCTCAGCCACGCTGAGACTCGGTTTTCTCATCTATAAGATGAGATATCTCTACCTACCTGCGGGATTGTTGTACACAATAAATACTAGTTCCCTTGTCTTTGCAGTTCAAATTCTTACTAGTCACATCAATTATGGAATCACAAAGTTATAAATGACCATGTAAAATAGAGTGGTGGAGTTTTTTTCTATTGCAAACAATGGCGCACAAAAAATATAAAGGAATGATGAAGACAAAATAATTTAAATATTCTCAAATATTAAGAATATAAAATATCCAAAAATTATATTTCTGTTCTACATTACTATCAGAACTACAGAAAGCAAGCAGGGACATAGAAATACATTAACATTAAGAATAACAAAAAAATTTCAAGACACAAAGAACTGGCAGGAGAACCTGCCAAGGACGGACCAGTATTTGAACTACTTCTATTAATGTGGGGTGTCTGCACCTGTGGTGGTGATTACATTTTCCTTACATCATCTGAAATGAGCTAAGTTCACGTCGCTCCCCTGCTCAAAACCCTTTAACGGCGGGGGCTGCCAGGTGTTCAAGATCCTTTTACACAGCTTCCAAATCGCCCCTCAGCATCCCCCACCTCACATTTACCACCAAACCGAGTCATCTGCTCATTCCTTAACATAACCTGCTTTCTGCCCCCAAGCCGTTGGTCGAGCCAGGTGGAGCTACCCCGTTCCACTCCACCTCCAGCTGCACCCCTCTCCTCCCGGTCGTCACCGCGCACGCTGCTTAAGAGGTGGGACTGTCACGACAGCCCCTCATCTCCGGCTCTGCCTCCCGGCAGACAGCATCCCACCACGACCCCGCCGGGAGCACACCGACTGGTCCCCAACAAAGGTATCACTCTGACGGCGGTCCTCAAAACACACCATGTGCGCCCTCTCTTTTTTAATTACAGTTGTTTACCAGCATGTCTCCCTTAAACAGATTCAGCTAACACCCATTCCTCTTATTTTTAACCGTCCCCTCCAGTTTAACACAATGATCCCTAAGTGAATGCAAAATAAATGCCTGTTAAACAGGTAAAGATTTTTATCGAAAGCTACCTCTTTCATGAAGGATTTGGGTCAGTTACTCTTGACCTCATCCATGTATTTTGGTGAAGAGCAATCCACTTTAAGGAGAGGAAATATTTCATGATAAAGTGAAGTAATTATTTTCTTCCAAAAAAAAAGCTATGAACGATTCAAGATGGTATTCCACGTGTCTAAGGAAATTCAGTAGGTTTAGCTTGAGAACTTGCAGTTGCCCCTTGAGACTGCGAACGCTTGCATTCCTCCCGCGAGCTGTGCTCAGTGTCTGCACGTGAGAACCTTCAAGAACTTGCCCAGGCCACATCTGATCCGCTTGTTCTGTATCATCAGGGGCACTGGACCGAAAGTGGGCAGGCCTGGGTTTCCGTTCTGGCTTTACCAGTCATACTCACAGGGAATTCTGTTTTTCCACCTGCAAAATGAGGGGTCTCCAGATGGATAAAGGATCTGGAGACAATCCTAAGTTGTTTCTTAAGTGTGTCCCCCGGATCCTGGGGTAGAGAGCATGGCGAGAGGGGAGGTCTTAGGGCAGAATGGCCTCCTCACCCACATCTCCCTCTATAAATATACAAAAAGGTATTTTTTAAATTTTTTTTTCAAAAAGGCTTTTTTTTAAAATCATGAACCAGTTATATAAACAAAGAGAACTTCTGTTTCAGTTCCACTGCAATCTTGTTAACAATAAAACCTATGTTAATTAAACAGCTTTTTTGAAAAAAAAAAAAAAAGATTGAGTCAATAGAACAAATCATCTAATAAACAGAAGCACAACCTGCAGGAGAAACTGGGCTTCTAATGGAAACCCATCCCTAAGGACAAACCAGGTGAGCTTTACAAACTAAATTGGAGGCGGCCACACCAGGCCTGCTCAGAGTTAATGAAAAGTGCCAAAAGCTGGGACCAAACGTAAAGGAACGTGGCCGTGAGGGGTGAGGTCTGGCCATGTCTGAGGTACACGTACGATACCTTTCCTCAGAGGCCACCCTTCAGGCTGACAGCCAAGTAAAACATAAAAAATAAGAGCGTTCTCGCCACATGATTTAACATGGGTAATAACAGTGTAGGAAAGTGACTCAAATTTTGAATTTATTCATATTTTTTATGAGAAGTCAAAACTTATAAGGTTCCCAGGGCACTGATACGTTGAGTATCTGAAGAACAATTCTTTTTCCTATGAGAATGTTTATAGCAAGTGCCAAGCAGAGAGGTAAAAGGCTGGCTGGACAAACAACACTGTAAAGTCACGGACCAGGGACCGTAAGTACCACACGGACGGCCTCAGCCACAGATGAGACCGCAGGAGGCTCGCTGCGCACGCCCACGGGACACTTCCATCACGTGATCTCAGCGCACCTCTGTGCAAAATTATCTAATAACTCTACGTTTGTGAAAACTTTTCCCGCACGGGAAATCTGCCCATTAACCTCTCCAGACGTCCTGACTTCGTTAATCCTACAGGCACCAAGTTCTCATCAGTTCACACCAGCCTTTTCAAGGAAGAGGACATCATGTATTCCAACAAGAGGGGGGAAAGTTATGTGGGAGCAGGGCAATGACAGTAAGAAAAAAAAAATGACTAAATAATAGTGAAGTAATAGTGACATCTACAGTAATTAAGGCCAGCTCAAACTTCGAAGCTCAACAAACTTGTGGAACTTTAAATCTGTTCTCTCATAGGAACAAAGTTATGATGGGAAGATTCCTAGGTAACCCCCCCAACACACAAAAACACCATTTCAGAATTGCCACGTGGGGTGCCAGAAACACAGGTGGCCCCGACGGCTAGGCAGAGGTGGGGGTCGCGTTCCCTGCCGACCCTGCTCCCCCAGGACCCACCCGACACCTCCGGGAGCAACACAGCTGACCCTTAAACTGCACGGGTCCAGTTACACGCAGACTTTGTTCAATGAATGCTGTAAATGTGTTTTCTCTTATGAGTTGAACTTCCTTTTCTCTAGCTTATTTTATTGTGAGAATATGGTATATAATACATATAACATATGAAACCTGTGCTAATAGACTGGTTATGTTATCGGCAAGAGCTCCAGTCAACAGTAGGCTATTAGTAGCTAAGTTTTGAAGAGTCAAAAGTGATATATGGATTTGCAACTGCACAAGGGAGGGGGCTGGTCAGTGCCCCCAACCCTTGCATGGTTCAGGGGTCCCCTGCAGTTATCGAAGTATGGGCCAGGGACCCGTGGGGTGCTCCCAAGGCCCTCTCCAGAGAACCAAAGGGTCAAAACTATTTCGGTAGTGTTATTATACTGAGATGTTTGGTTTTTTCCTCAGTGGAGTTTTTTTAAAGGTTCCACGAAGTATGATACTTCAACAGACTGACTGAAACAGGGGAGAATTCACTTATCTTCTATTAAGCCAGACATTAAAAAGATTTGCAAAATATAAAATAACACTTTTTTTTTTTTGGCTTTGGAAAGTTATTTTTCATAAAATGTGTTATTTATTTTAGTATGTAATGGAGTATCGCCACGTGGGGTGCCAGAAACACAGGTGGCCCCGACGGCTAGGCAGAGGTGGGGGTCCCCCCTTATTTTAACGAAATAAAAATGTTTTATAATTATCAGGCTTAATTTCAAATGTAGTAAAATAAATATCGATATGTTATAGAAATAAAAGCTTTTTGGGGTCCTGAATAACGCAGAAGAACGTAAAGGGTCTTGAGAACAAAGAGTGTGATAACTGCTACTCCAGAGAGTAAAGACAAGGTCTCCTGTCCCTCGAAGCCCCTGGTACGGTCAGCGTCAGCAGGAGGGTCAGCCGCAGACCAGAGCACTCACAGAGCCGTGAGATAAAGGTCTGGGGAGAAACTGTGAGATGTTGGTAGAATACCGATGATCCAAGGAGAACCAACCGGAAGACAGTCTAGAGCCCACCTGTCCTCTTTTCTGCTCGTCCTTGCCACACTAGATAAATAAGAACTAGCAGCAGCATCAGGCAGAGGCATGAATAAAGGACATCGAAGCTGAAAAGCAAAGGCGTCTTAGCGGAAGGGTTAAAGAGTGCTGGAAAGGCCGCTGGACCACAGTCCTGGTTAGGTCCACTGACGCGGCAGGGGGTGAGGCCAGCAACGTGGCTCAGGGTCATGTGGAGGGTGGCCCTGAATAAATAACAGCCTAAGTAACCACATTTTACCAGGCAAGAGGAAAGCTGCTAAAGGGTTTTCGGCCAACGGTGATAAAATCAAAGTTTTGTAAACTCCAAAGCTTTTAAAAATATTTTTACCTATTATAAAATGTGAAACATTTCAATATCCATAAATGTAAACTGACTATATGATTAAAGATTTCAAGCACATGAAAAAGTAAAAACTCACCATGTTGTTTCTGCTTTGGGTTATACATTTTCCACCACCGAAAAATTATAAATCCATCTTGAATTCTAAGCAAAATAAATTACAGAAATGAAAACTTATGTAACAATTTACTTAACTCATTTCCTAATTACTTATTATAAATGGCAAGCAATTGATAATGAACAAGGAAATATGAAAAATTCTCAACACTGGCATGCCTAACGATTTCATAATCTTCCAGATAAAAAAAAAAAGAAAAGATCTGTATAGGTCTAAATTCGATTCTGCCACTTGGGTAATAACCAGATTACATTCAACAGGAAAGGGAAGTGCTAACAGAAAACCTTTTTCTTTTATAAATATTTAATGGAGTAAAAACTTCATAAACAAAAAACCAGATCTTTAAAGGGGGACATGAGCACACTAGGGGAAACTTTTAAAGATATTCTTTCATTTCTGTGATGATAAACCCCTCATGCTCCAAAAGGATGAACTTACAGCAGCTTAGCTTTTACTTGTTATTTTTAATTTGGAACTAATTTTAGACTCACAAAGAAGTTGCCTCTGCTGTTTTAAGTGAAGTATAAACGTTCCGAAACCCCAGCACCTCTCAACTAATTCGAAACTTTCAAGTTCTAAGTTTTAAGAAAATCACAAAAATAGAGAAGCTTTTCTTTCAAAGCTTACAGAGGAAAGATGATATCAAACATATTATCATTTCTCATTACAGATTTGAGTTTCCTTCTTAAAGTGAAATTAGAGATGTTAACAGATGCCGAACAATTCTAAAAACTCATCACCTCGTAAGGACCTGATGGGTGAGCGTTATCAGCACCTCTGGGCCTTAGTTTGTGTAACAAATGACCACCATGAACTCTACACCGGCAGTGATCAGGTAATTCAATGGTTCAATTTTCCATCTTGGAATGAAATGAGATACTTCTAAAAGCTGCTCTTCGGTAAACTTTTGCCAGTCTAAACCTTAGCTAAATTAATCCACTGATAGAAACATTTTAAAACATCAATTCACTAGGCACGATTTACTAAAAACAATGATTTTTGACTTATGGTTTTATTTGAAGAAGTAAATCATATTAAATAATCATAATCAGAAAAAAATTTTACAATATTTCAAGATAGTTTTTAATTTTTTTCTGCTTGTTTTTTTTGTTTACCTAATAGACATGTCTTCTGTAATGTAATAGATTTCACGAACCATGACTTTTCCAGAAAGAACAGAGAAAGAAAAGGAGCCTGTGTATAAGAAAAACACAGTGATTAACGTGATTGTTTTGATAGACAGTAGAGCCCTTAAAGCTTAAAAGAATCGAGCATTCGATTTATCCGATAATTACACGCTCTCTCCTGACTCCCTTCCTTATGTTTACGGCCTCACTAATTTCTACCCTCCTTCCCTCAGAAAGCCCAGCAAGTACCATTGCTATGGATCGGGCTACTAAACGAACAAAAAGGTCAGCGGTTTAAACACTGCTTTATATGACTGAGTCCCTTAATGAGGCACAGCCACTAAATAAACCCCAAGCAGTGACCAATTCATCACTTTTCTCCATTAGTTCAGGTGACTCCAGGAACCAGTCATTACCTCAAATTAATGGAAGACGACTTAGGTTTGAGAGAAGGTTATATATAACAACTAAGAGGTACGTGACTCCAGGGAAGGTGAGAATGGCTCTGTTCAGTGTCCCCTCTCCCCTCGGCCACTGGTTTAGGGCTTTCCACAGCATACCGCTTCCTAATACACCATCCTATCTATACAAACCTTCCACTTACGAGTAGTCAGAAACTAAATTAATAAAGCAGGCCACAAAATGAAATACACAAGATGATTCCAACTTACAGATTTTTAAAGTACGAGTTACTTTAAAAAAAAAAAAGCAAAATAACTTCATTGAACATTAGAAACTCTATATTTTTCAAACTATTTTAACAAGCATCTTTCCTAAGCAAAAAAGGTAAAAAAGTTACCGTAGAAACACTTCCAAGGAATAAGGTAAGGACATAACCTGTCCCAGAGAAATTCCAATTAAAGTACTTTACCTTTCATGAAACGAGGCTACAGTTCCAAAGCTACTTCCTGTCTCTAAAATGTAAATTTCTGATATACACCTCAAAATTACGTATAAGAAAAAAATGCAGTGTTACTCAAAACTTACCAATATGGATATAGCCATGTTTGTATAATCTGTTAAGAACCAATGTTAAAATAAGACCAACATTCCGAGAATTATAATATGTGAGATAAATAATCCATCCACAGGACAAAATGGTAGCTGTTGGGAGAAAAAAATGCAAAAGAATGTCACTTTCAAGCACCTTAACATCTTAGTAAAAATTTGTTAGTAAAAGGTCATTTACCGCATTCAGAAATGATAGAATTCACTTCCACATGGTAGTATGTCCTTAGTGTAATACCTGGAGCTCTAAAATCAGAGATCAATTCCACTTTACCCAGCTCTCCTCATTCTCTTTTAGTTACTAACCAGAAAAGAAATCTAACTATGGGAGGTGAACACACAGTGTAAATATTCATATGCCTTACTATTAAAGTGCACAGCTGAAACTTACTGGATTTCGTTAACCAATGTCACCTTAAAAAATAAAAAAACAAACAGATTCCAATCAGATCAATTAAAGCAATCTGCTTTCCTTTTTGCCTGTTTCCTTTTTCACTGCTTTGCACTGTTCTAGTTATTAAACATGAGAAAGCCCGTATTTCTGAATATTCTGAAAAATATCCACCTTTAGTAGGCTAAAAGTTCATTCCCGAAGTATTTCCTAAAAACTAAAGTCACTTAAAAAGAAAGAAAATTGATGATTTTTTAAAATCAAAGTCACTGTTTTTTAAATCAATAGATTCTTCTTTTAAAAAAGTAATGGAAATAAGGGGAAATTTCAGTCTACTAAAGGTATATCTATCTGTATTAAATAGGACCTCATGCTATTTGGCTGTGATTGGTAAGCTGGTAACTTATTTTTAAGAATGCCTACTTTTCTTGAATATGCTGCAGTAAATGATATTCCAAATTTGACCATCTTTCAAGAGCCATAGTCACTTATAAAATTTATAAGATTCCCAAAAAAACCTAGCTCATGAATATACAAAAGATAAAACATAAGAAAGCCTTTTCTGATATTTTTACTTGTCTATTTAAAAAGTATAATAATTTTCTAAATCAAGACAAAGCGATTTAATGTGTAACCTTTTAGCAACATTTTAGCATTACATTCTTAACTTTTTTTAAAAAATTACTTAATATAGATAAAACAAAGCAGTAACTGAAAGTCAAAATACATTTTGCACGGTAACTTGGATGGTAATAGCTTTGATGTAGCAAGTGCTATGAGCTGTCCATAAAAATTATTTTTAGAACAATTCTTTTGAAACATTCTTTTGAAGATATATCATTGTTTTAAGTTTAAACTCATTTGTATTAATTTTTACTGTAAATCAGAGCAGGTTATTGTGGGCCATTCAGAAAGGCAAGAAGTATCTGCTGAGAAAGTATGCTTCTAGCACCCAACGGCCTAGGAAGTGTGTGTGGCCTTTTCATTGTATTGGGTCCCCCGCCCTGCTCTTCAATATCATAAGGCCAGGAGTAAAAGAGCAAAATTAAACAATCACGCAACGTTTTTCTGGTTGTTTTTCTGTTCTTTCCTTAAAGAAAGGAGTTGTATACTCCAGAAAAAAGTCAGAGAAATTCTAGGTGATAGGAGAGGGGACAGATAAAAACTAAGCAAGAGCTATGTCCTTAAACTAAAGGTAATTTGCAAACAGGACTTTTACGAAGTCCTATTTCATACTGCATTGCACTTCATTTTACTTTTTTTGGCTTTCATTATTACTATAGTTAACTTCCATCAAGTAAAAAAAAAAAAATAGAACTCAAATGGCAACCTAACCCTACCCACAAATCCTGACTCATTATAATCCCTTCTGTGCACACGTCACCTCTACCCGTACCCTGCCACAGGACCTGTGGGGTCACGAAAGCAGCACAGGGGGATGAACATGAAAGAGGAAAGAGAAGCGGAGTGCGACGTCTCTCCTCTCCTCCCTGACGTCACACAAGGAGCAGCCTAAGGAAAAGAGCAGTTCCCAGAACAAATACTCAGAGAAAGATCGAAATTTTCTTTCTAAAAAATAAACGAACGGTCCTGTAAGCATCGCAACTTAAAATGCGGCAGCTGTTGACCCACGCGAGACAACAGTGATGCATAAGAAAACACACTCTACTCACCAACAAGGAGCCAGACAACGTTGGAATTGTGTTCTGTGAGAAAATCTTCTAACTGAGTGATGCTGGGGACAATACTCTCGTTCTTCCTTTGATCCATTACTGAGGTTTTTCCAGAGCAGCATCTAAAGGCCTGAAAGAGTTCAAAGGTTAAATTTAGAATGAGATGTTTATCTGCAAGGAAAATCATGTAAGGGGAAATAAAGGTGAATAAATATAAAAGTTTACTAAATCACATTCTCGTTCCAGCAATGATAAGAATGCAAAAATACAACAAACAACAGCAAAACATGTCCACATTTCTATATAAAATATAAGACAATGTGTCATATTTTTAATGTCCTGATTTTACCACTCTGAGATTGGGGTTCAGTTACTATACTCTGACTAAAAATAAGACGGACATCGTCATTCTGAAATCTAAAGATATTTATCTCAACAATAAGAAGGAAGTATTGTGAAAATTAATACAGGGAAACATCATTTGAAATGGAGTCAGGAACAGAGGAAGATAAATACCATATGATTTCACTTATATGCAGAACCTAAGAAACAAAAAGAACAAACTAATCAAAAACAGACTCACAAATATAGAGGATAATCTGGTGACAGCCAGAGGGGAGGGGGGTTGGGGGACTGGGAGAACGGTGAAGCATTAATGAAGGACGAATTAGTAGTTGATAGATGGGCACCGGGATGGGGAGCACGGCACAGGGAATGCAGCTGGCACTAATATACTGGCTAGGTGGAGGGCCAGGGGAGAGAAGGAGCAATTAGGGGGATCATTTTATAAATTATAAAACTATCTAATCAATGTACTGTATACTTGAAACTAATAATAAAATTTAAAAAAGAAAAAATGAAGTCAGGAGGCCAGAAGGGGGAGCTCTCACACACTACCACTCAAGGTCAATTACAAACCCGACAAAAAGGCATCAATTACAGACCCCAGCAGGAGGAGATGCAAGTCACACTACTTTACTACTCCAGCAGTATGAAGGAAGACATTTGAATGAAATAAGTGCATCATTATAAAACTACATCATTATCAGCTACGGCCAAAGATAAGCAAGTATTTCCAATGTATTCAGGGCCAAAGACAGTCCTAAGTGATCCTTTTCACCGTCAAGAAAAGTATTTTATGTCAATTATACTCAATAAAACTGGGGAAAAAAGGTTCTCATATTTTTCAAAGCTTTGAAAAATCCATCGACTAGACATTTAAAATCCAGGAGCTAACCTTACAATGTGGCCTTTCCCTTTCTTCCTTTTTTTTTTTAAACTAAAAAATAAAATTATTTAAAGGGAGAACACACTTTGAAAAGACCTATAATCTAAAAACAAATACTCACACATAATGGTTTACAAACTACAAAATAACATCTGTACTTATTTCAAGCCTACTTTTACCATTTTACATATGTATCATCAGCACAGCATGACATCTATGAAAAGATCACCTCCTGGCGCCTGGGGACATTCCATGAGGGATGTATCCTGGCACTCGGCCTGGCACATAAAAGGGGGATGTTTCTAATCGAATCCAAGGGAAACTGATCCAGCCACCAAAAGGATGTATAGTCCCCGCCTCAAATCATCACCCCCCCCCTACCCCGCAGCCAAAGGGAATCAGGAAGAGGGAGCCAGGCTGCAAAGACGCCACTGCAGCTGCACAGCTGTCCCCAGCGTGCTCACGATGATTAGCCAATGCAACAGATGAGGGCCCCCTAGTTAAAAGAACGCGTTTTGAGCAAGTACTCAAGAAAAGGCTAAGACGCAATAGAGGCTGTAAAGGAAGAGGCGGGCTTTCGGTGTCAAGGATGCCAAAGCAGCGACGGCCGCGGAGTCGCGCCGAACGGGGCAGAGCACCAGGTCCGCGCGGCCAGGAACTGGAGGCCCATGAACCTGCTGCATGACCTTCGAGGGGCAAATGATGGGCTGAAAGTCAAACCGGACATTTCCCCCTCCTTCCCCATCGGTCTAAAGGCCGCAGGCCAAGCAGAGCCAGGCCGGCGACTGCGTGCGGGCGCGGCAGGGACAGGCGACCCCCGGCGAGGCGGCCTTGTTTCCGGGCGCCAGGGCCAGGGCGACCCCGGGGACCCTGCCCCGGGGAAGACGGGGGCGCAGGAGCCCAGTGGAAGGAAGAGGCCGGAGCGGCGGACCCGGACCCGGGAGCGAGGCGCGGGCCCCAGGGCGACAGGAGGCGACGCGGAGCAGGGTGGTGCGCGAGGAGGAGCGCAGACGCGGAGAGCCCGGGCGGGGCGCGGGGCGTGGGATTAACCGTGGGGTGTCAGACAAGAACTGGAGACGTGGTTTTCAACAGGGGCGCACACAGAAACAGCACAGCGGCAAATGGACACGTGGGCGTGAAGCGTGTGTCCACCGACGGTCCTGACAGCGCGACAGCCCAACGACAACGAGCAGAGAACGCCGCTTGGAAAAACCATTTTCTCTCAGGGCAACAGGGCTCGGTGAAGACAGGGCCGACTCTACAACCACGGCAAGGAGAGCCCACGTGAGCCCCACGTTCCAGAAAGGAAACAGGGGTGCGAAGAATGACGGCTGTGTCACCAGGACACAGAAATGAGCATGAGGAGACGCCCATGAAGAGGCAAGATCTGGGACAACGTGAGCACCGAAATAAATAATAGTGAGATTACAACCCGTTTAGTAGAAAAGAATCCATGAGTCCACACCAATAGAAATAATTCCAACGAACAACAAGACTCATATTGTCTCAAATAACTACCCCCAAAATAATTCTTAATGACAAAGGGGGAAAAGGGAACTTTGAGAAAGCCAACAGCTAATTAAGTGATCAAAATAAACACCATCAGTATAGGGCAGATAAAAACTGTGCACTTCTCAAAGGAGAAACACAGCCTCACTTCTAGGACATTCCCGCATGACCCGCATCTAACCTACCCTCCCTCCTGATGAATGATGACCAGGAGGGGCTGCTTCATCTTTGTATCCACAATACCAGTGACAGTGCCTTGAACACAGCCCCTGTTTTCAAACACCATTTTAAATGGAATTTGTATTTGTTACATAAGAAAATAACTTAGAACCTACATGTTCTAAGATATGCTCTCTCAATATTTTCATGATTCATTTATATTCTCTTCATTCTTCCTGAAATCCATGGTATTCATTTCAAAACTTCTGTCCACATTACAAAAAAAAAGTGGCAATTGCTTTAGTGACAAAGAAAAGCATGAAAATGTAAATAGTTTAATCAAACAAAGCACAAACCAGAAATTTATCAAAGTTCCCAATTTAACACCACCACTACCATCATTTTAAGAAATACCTTTCCGAAAAAGCTTACTTTTCAAGATGAATTATCTGTAGAATCTTCTCAAATACTACATTCAAACTATTTTATTTCATTCCCACTGGCATAAAGGAAATAAAATTATCTAAATCTAACATTTGCATCAACAAACTTTTAGAGACAGAATTCCAAATCTTGGAAATGGAGGTCATCCTACAAATCAATATAAAAAATACAAATAATCTAATAGGAAAATGAGTATAATATATAAACAGGCAATTCACAGAGAAAGATACCACTAGCAATTGGGGACAACAATCACTTATCACCCAATAACTATATTGCCAAAAGTGTGAGAACATGGGCACAATCCATAAACCGCTGATAGAAGTAAACCCTCTAAGAATGATTTATCAGATACTGTAAAAACGTACATGCTTTGAATTGGACGTTTCGGGTCCAGGACTCACTTCTCAGAAATACTCCGGCACAAAGATGTTTGTCCAAGGAAGATCACTGCAGCATTATAGATCATACTGGGAAATTGGGGAAAATGTCAAGTATGGGAAAATAAATTGTACACTCTTACTGTAAAACGACATGCAGCCTTCTAAAAGAACAAGAGCTCTGTGTGGGCTGACAGAGAAATGTCCAGGATACGTGTGATGTTCGTGGGAAAAAGCAGGTTGAGAAACGAGATGTATAGTATTCCACTTACGTTAAAAAGACTATCGGTTATTTGGCATATATTTTGTATACACCACATATGTACATATGTGCACATATATGGTGTGCGTATATGTACACTTTTTTAATCTGCAGAAATATTAGCAAAGCCATGAGTGGTCGCCTCCAGGGAGAGCAGCAGGAGGGGAGTTGGAAGGAAGAAGAATCGCCTTCACTAGTCTTGGTTCTTAGATATTATTTAACTGTTTGACGATGGGCACATAATACTTCCATAATGAAAAAAGAAAAAGGGAGACTCTGCTGGAAGACAGAACGTGACCGGTGGGAAAGGGGCTGGCTTTTGGCAGAGAGAGGAACACGGCCTTCATCTTAAGAGAAAGAACACAGGAAAGGATGGCCCCGGATACAGGAAGATTTGGGGGTGGGGGGGAAGATGGGAGAATCTGGTGGCCTCTATGTTTTTAAATTATGAGTCAAATTTATAGCTATTAAAACCTCTTCATCTCATTTTTTTCTTATTACCCCGCTTTTTGGTTCCCATTACCTTCTACAGTTCCTTCTCCTCTTCTATTTTTCTTACTTTTTAAAGGACGGTCCTGCCAGAGGCCGGTAGCCGAACGGAAGTAGGGGTGAGAGGGCCTCCGTCCTTTCAGGAAAGAGGAGCAGGAGGAAGTAGATGGTCTGTGCTTCTGCCCACGGGGCCTCAAGAAAACCTCACCGCACTGGTTAATCCTCTCCCAGGTCTGCACCGCTCCTCCAAAAGAGGTATCGCCCCAAAGTTGACACAGGATTGCAGAAATAACAGGTTTTGCTATATCAGGCTTAAACTTGAATGTGTCTAGATAACATTACCTATGACTGGAGAAGACCTAGCTGTGAAGACCACGGCCCACCCTGACACTCATGGGGAAGTATCTGAGTTTGAGTATTTAGAGCAACACAGTGAGACAGCGCATGACAACACAGGGCTATTTTGTTTATTCAATAAATGCTCATGGAGCTTAAAAATCCTACTGTACAGCTAAGGAAGTCTGAGTACTCAGTGTAAGATTTGGAATATTTACAATAATCTCAGGAGGACATCTGGCACTAGGGAGAACGCTGAGGGCTGTCTGACCTGCATCGTGGCAGTTACTGCATCACACTGTAATGACCAGTTTAGAAGTCTGTCTCCCCACCAGACAGCTGCTCTTTAAAAACGGGTTTGCCCTCTTCGTTTGCTTGTGCAATAGTCGACAAAGTTCCTGGTATGTGGCAGTCTCTCAATAAACAGTGGCCTCATAAATGAATGAAATAAATGCATCGTTACAACAAGTCTGTAATTATGAGCCACAGCCACACACAATCAAGTATTTCTAATGCATTCGGTCCAAAGAGACTCTAAATGACCTTTTTTACCCTTACGAAAATTGGGTTTTCATTTGCTTGAATTTAAGAAAAGGATTTTCAACATTTTAATAACCCAATTCCAAATACATCAAAAATGAGAAAAACCTTAATCATTGTCAAATCCCCCACGCAACAATCAAGTCACAATTTTTTGTGTTAAAGGTGTTCACGTATCTTCAGACCAATACATTAAAGTTCTCTGCATTTAATCAGAGTTCCTTTTCCATAAAAAAAAAAAAAAAAAAGCTACCTGGGTTTTAAGAGTTGGAAAATAAATCACTTCCAACTTCAGGAACATTCTCCTTCCAACTTCATGAATATTCAGTCTCTTCATCAGCAAGGAAGACTGAACACTATTAGGACATGGCGTGTATATGAGAAATTGTGTGATATAAACACTTTGTAAACATCTGTGCACTGCACACCTGAGGCCGAAGCTCACTGACAAATGCGCACTGCTACCAGGTACATGCGTGTGTGTTTGAAAACTCTGCAGCCACTGCTTGGGTTCGGCCCATATGTAACGAATTATCTCGAGACCTCTTTGCAGGGTTCCCAATTTCAAAAGTCAAATTTATGTTTGTCTTATCAATTAAGAAGCCCTGTAATTGACCCAAAGACCTCAGTAAACACCAACACAAAGGAACTGCCTAAGTAGACTACTTATCTTTCCTAGGGTTTAAGGATACCTCAAAAGTGAAACAAACCAGATCACAACATTTTAATCCAAAAATCAAGTTTTAAGAGTGTTTAATTCGTTTGAACTGCTTCTACAATGACCCAATAGTCTGAGTACTCACCTATCGAAAGGTCGATGGCTTAATACAAAGGACTTTGTGACACTCCTGCCAACTCTAGGATGCTATGCAAGTAAAGTATACAAACAGAGAAGTACCTTCTGCAACCAAACACCTCACATCGAAGACGTAACTTTTACATTTAAGATAGTACTGGAATGTATATAACAGCTGGCATTACCCACTGAGTGTAGTGATTTTAAAATCTGTGCCTAAAAAATGTTACCCATTAGGGTACGAGGCCTGAAATTCCGCCATCCATTCCTTTAAGTGGAGTACTAACCGATATTCTCTCTTAAAATGCAAAAACAGCTTTGGAATATGTCAATAATAGCCGCCATTAATTATTACCATGTGTTATTAGTGTAAATAATACTAGTGAGCACAATTCTCAGAAGCACGTCGAATACCAAAGTACACTAGTCACCAGGCAACTATTGCTGAAGGAATGTCAGATATGGTGACTGATGATTTTATCACTACAAATCAGCAAACTAGACAAATGGAAAGTGCTGTTTAATGTGATCCGTGCTGCAAAAACGGTTCTTCGTGTTATATATAAAAGAACTTTTAACATCTAAGAAGTCATATCATCCAACAAAAATGCTGCACTTTAGCAAACCTCACTTCTATAGCCAGAAATTTAGGCTGGTTCATCTAAATACTTATTTGAAAGAAAAAAAAAAAAGTCTTAAAAACTTATAGAAAAATATCTACCTGTAGGGTAAAAATCATCAACTTTAACCTCTCCAAACCTAGAAGAACGCATGATATTTAAACATTATCCACCTTTAATAATCCACCAGAACTAATCTACTGTCAGTATATTCCTTAACGTGGCCGGCGATACACAAAGCGACAGAAATTGCCACGAGTAAAGGTTCAAGCCTTCCGCTTCTACATCCCAAATGCTGATTAGTCGTGGGGTTTTGTTTATGCTTTTTGTACCGGCTGAACACAATATGCAACTTTCTTTTAATTCTTTTAATCAAGAATTCAGTCCATCACTGGTTCCATTTTTGTAGAAATATGCTGGAAAGTTTAATACTAAACAGCATTGACAAAGTAAAATTCCAAAGACGGTTTCTTACAACAAAACTATTTCTATTTTTGTACCTGGCCCTTCAGCTTCTCTTACCTTCCACCATGTGGCTTCACACAGACAACCCTCCGTAATACATATTCACACTACCCGCCCAGCCCTTGTAGGGTCTCTGGATCTGAGGGAGAGGGAGAAAGAACCGGCTGATTGTGTGTACCAGGATGCTCGTCACATCAGCTTCAAAGGAAGTATCAGCGTGATGCTGGGCAGAGCGCCCAACACATTCATTCAATGGCCAGTTCCTGTGAGCTGAGAATATTGCTACGATTGAAACTGAATTTTTATGGAAGTATAACCCAAAAAAGGCAACTTCCGGGAGTTTTATGGCATGTGACCTATACGATACTACAGGTGACATCTGACACAGCATTTTAAACGGATATGGAGCCACACAGAAATGTACTCTACATATGTATAAAAAGTGATAAAGCACAATGAGGTCAGTAGTTTAAAGCTGAGACTCTAAACACTCTGGTCAATGTTATTGTACACTTTGAAATGTCCTTTCCATAGTACTAGCTCACCACCGAAATAAAATGCGGCCACCATAATGGCTAGCTAGCATTTATTCACTGCTCACTAAGTGTCAAGCACTGCCATAAACACTACACATATTTACTCACCTAATTGTCACAAATAACTACCTAGTTCTAACCCCGCTTCTACCGACAAGAAAGCTGGCAGAAGCTAAGCACGAACACGGCTAACCAGGCGGCCCGCGCCGTGAGTCCAGACCGTCTCTCTTCAGACTCTGTCCCGCTGCCTCTCATCTTCACTGTTCACAGACCTTGGTCGCTAATTATCTCTTAGTCCTCGGTTTCTTTTCCATGAAAAATGAGTCTTCTCTCCCAGCTCTAAATTCTAGTTTAGGAGCTAACGTGAATGTTACCAAAATTCATTTCGGTATAAGAAATTTGTATTTTGCCCACTGTGGCATTTTTCCTCCTAGAAGGATCCTCTGTTATATCAAAGGTCAGCAGTAACACATCAGGTTGTAGGGTCGGATTAGCAGCAAAGGCCAAGGTGTGAAGTGAGCCAAGGCTAACCGAGCCACCTCCCTGCTTTTCTGCACCGCCCCGCACCTGCTCGGACAGGCTGCATCTACCTATTTTTAAAGAGCTTATTTGCCCCTAAAGAGGGCGTGTGGTCGTTTTAAAATATGTCCAAAATTCTTTGATTGTCCTCCCTTCAAGAGGTGGGGCTTAATTAATTCACCTCCCACACGGGGGCTGGACTTGATGCAGTTCTAAAAGATCGTGGCAGAGGCGATGGTGTGTGACAAATGGCATTGCAGCTTCCTTGTTGCTGTCTCTCGGGTCATCTGCTCCAGGGGAGGCCAGCTGCCTTGTCAGGACACTTAAAAAGCCCTAAAGAGGTCCACGTGGTGTGGATTTGAGGCTACGGCCATGTGAGTGAGCCATCGTGGAAGCAAATCTCCCAGCCTCAGCTGGGTCGCCAAACGATTGAAGTCCCAGCCAAGATCTTGGCTGCAACCTCGAGAGACCCTAAGTCAGAAGCCACCAGCTTAGCCACTCTGAAATTCCCAACCCACAGAAATTCTGAGAAAATAAATGTCTTAAGCCACTAAGTTTTGGAATAATTTGTCACTCAGCAATAAAAAGTATGAGAAAGGTAATTTTGCAAGATATCTGCAAAGTATCTCTACCCTGATGAGTCATACCTGTCATCTCTGGCTAAACGACCCTCACTCTACCCTTCTCCTCCTCACCAAAAGAGCAGGCGTCAGCAAGGGCACACTGAGAAGGCTACCAAGCCCACGAGTGAACGATTTCCTCTTTCTTCCATGAGTGGGTGTCTCTTGACCGGACTTTGTGAAACGACCTCTATCCTGCCTCTTACCAATTTCTCTGTATCCATAATCATCACCACCCCTTGTCTCAGAAGAAGTCTATCTAAAGTAGCCTTGACCTCCATCCTCGTTTTCCACCCCTTCTGGCTTGGTCAGTGACCTTGCTTTACCAGTTATTCTCCCTTATGCTGCTACTTTCGAATTTTCTGATGGTTTTTATCCTCAGCAAATAAAGACTGTAAATGTACTCATCACTTACACTTTTAAAAAGCAAAAGCCCTCTCAGAAACCTATCTCTAGCTACCCTCTCCCTCCATTTAAAACCGAACTTGCTGAAAGAGTCCAGGACATTGGGTGTTTCGCTTTCCTTATCTCTTCCCAGTGCGAACTGGCTCCACCTACATGATTGCTCTTGCTCAGGTCAACATCTGAACTGACATGTCCAACGGATACTTTTGTCGTCCTCGTTTTATTTGATGTCTCGAAGATGTCTAACTCACGCAGTTCTCCCACTGACTTCTATGGCTCTCTGACTTCTCCCACTTTCCTGCCCACCCCTCATGTCCTTTGAGGTTTGTTTTCCTCCCACCTGACCTGTAAGTGTTTGTGTTCCTCCATCCTTTCTATCACTCTACATTTGCTCCCTGAGTGATCTCATCCATTCCCATAGCTTTTAACTGTCATCCATAAACTGAGGCTCCGCAATCTATATCTCGAGCTGAGTCTTCCTAACTCAGATCCATATATACAACTGCCTGAGGACATTTCCTGGAAGTCACGGAGACCTCATATAGAATATAGTACTCCGAACTAAATTTATCTCTTCTAACCATGTTCCCCAATCTATTGCTCTTCCTATATTCCCTCAGCAAATGGCCCGAAGATCCCCTCAGTTTCCCAAGCCAGATAGCAAGTAAGCCATGTCACTTACCCTGCAAGTATTTATTAAACACTATGTGCTTTAACGTGACAGTGACTAGAAGAGTACCCTGACTCCGCTTTCCCTCAAGCCTGCTCAATCCTACCCATTCTCTCTCCTCTCCCTCTGCCCGCTCACCTCTGTCCCTGATGCCCCGATGTCACTGCTCCACGTCCACCCGGATTAGCACAATAGCCTCTGCCTGATCACCGCGCTGCCGAGCTCATCACTCTAGTTCGTCACCCAGACTCCCTATCTGACCACGCCACTCCCATCTGTCAGATAGAAATGCCCCCAAATTTTCTCAAATTAAAGAGTTGATTTTCTTAATCTCCCATGAAATTCTGAAATTCTATCGCTATCCTTAACATGACAACAGTATGCTAAAATGAAGTGTGTGAGAACCCGAGCTCCCCACGGTCCTCAAAGCAGCAGGAGTAGTGAACCTTCCTTTATTAAAATAGGAAATGGTTATCACATGGTTGCACAGCGCCGCTCTCCTAGTCTTTTACATCAACCCAAAACATCTTTGCATATAAAATCGAGAAAGTGTACAGGTTCACAAAAATATCACCTTCTAGAAAAAAATTCATTACTCTAATAGCGGAAGCCTGAAATGAGGCCATCGGGTACGGTACTCAATAAATATTTATGAAATGAATTACGTGTTTCGTAATCATGTTCGACCATGTCTTCACTATTCTCCATAGAACTCACAGTGAAAATATACTTGCGTTCAACCCTACACAGTATTCTGTGGAGAACGAACCAAAAGTCAACTAATTTTCTTCATGTTTTTTCACTTCTCTCTAAAACCCTCTGTAACACAGGTGGATCTATGCGCAAGCGAAAGAGAGAAAAGACTGGTGACACTTGACGGAGGACCAGATCAACGCTGTCCGTGGCCGCCTGCTGCCTACATGCAAGCTGAGCCCATGACTCAGTTGTCAGACATCAACAGTTCCCAAGCCAAGTACCACCGCCACCCCGCCCCCATTCCCCGACCACGGAAGCAGATTAAAACACAGCTGAAGCAAACGGTCAGACTGTCTCTACCTGAGCTTCAATTGGAAATGAGATTTCTTTCTAACCTAGCAAAATATTTACCCCAATTTTTTTTTCTGTCTTCAATGTTGTTTTCCCTTCTCCTTATCTTCAGAAGGCCCATCTGCAGCGTTTCATTTGAACAGACCTGAAAAAACAGCATTTTAACCAATTATACGAGATATTCTGGCATTATCAGCAGTTGCACCATTTCAGATGAAATGATCTGATTACACCTGCATGCTCACACAGGCGCTGGGCCTTTAATGTTAGTCCGATATTACATTTCCTTCTTTAAAGTTTCCAAACGAGAAATAAGACCACAATTTAAAATAAGACCACAATTTTCAAACGCCAACTGTTTCAAAACCTCTGTATTTATAGAAAGAGCATGATTTTGGTGGTCAGGGGGCTCTAGAGGTCAAATCTAACCTTTAAAGCGTACCCAAAGTGCGGCCTTGAAAAAGCTGTTCTCTCACGCTTCTGGGTCTCTGCTGACAAGAACGGTCCCTCAGTTTCCTTCCTATTCCCAGCACCTGACACAGTTTTTCTCAAATGAAAATCATCGTGCAAATTCTTAAGTTCTCGGGAGACGATGAAGCACACTGATGAAGGGCAGTAAACTGAAGCCAGGTCACCTGGTTTAAATCACAGATCTGACTTTGGACGAAGTTTTCAGGGCTGTGAGCGTTAGTTCTCTCATTTATAAAATGAGAATAATAATAGACCTTACAGGATAAGAGTGCTATGATGACTAAATGAGATAATACATGCACGTAATATACCACTCAATAGTTATATAAATATTCTGGTTAATGCACCTGTTTTTATACTTTATGTGTCTAGTTAACTCAGAATAAATCAGCTCATTGCCATGCCCAGAGTGAAAGGAGCAACATGAAACCCGATGAAACTTACGAGGCTTGGGCAGTTTCAAAACCATGATTTCCTTACAGAGGAAATTTACAAGAACTCTTTTCCTTTAACAAGCGTCCCTAACTTTCTACTGTCAAAACTGAGGCCAACGAGTTGGGCGATGTGGAGAGTGGGTCTGTGGGGCGGGAGACAATACTCTGCAGAAGGAAAATCAACTTCCTTTCACCTTCCTTTGACCAAACGCTAGTGTTTCCGCTGAAATGTACTCTTTCGTAGTGCAGACTCAGCAGGCACCAATTCAGAATACAAAACACACCACGCCTGGGGAGGGAGGGGGTGTCAAAGGCTCCACCGCCCTTGGTCAGTTGACCCCATGCTGAGCAGTATGGGGGTCCGCCGCAGCCAGGTGCCGCCAGTAAGGCTGAAGCCTGAGCTTGCAGGTGCACGGTCCTTCCCTGGGAGTCCGCACCCCAGAGAGCGGGCACCGCCCACCCGCCTCATCACCATCCGCAGGGGCCGCAGCAACCGAGTCCCCAGCAGCATCCGAGCCCCTAGCCCCCTGACTGTCATGGCCCTCCCAGGCCTTCCCGTTGACCTCCGACATCGGTCTACAGGTCTCAGCGCTGCAGGTAAGGATAGCAAAAGGCTCAGGGAAGCGCCGACGCCGCAGCCGGCAGCCGCGACGCAGCCGAACCTCCCCGGCTCCGACCCGCTGAGGTCCGGAGACGCTGGAAGAAGTGCTGCCCACCCAACCCAGCCCAACCCGGCGGCGTCCCCTCACCTGGGCGAGCGCCGGGGCGGCCCGGAACCGTCCGGCCTCTCATCGGAGGACGCCAAGGGCCTCGGGCGGGGACGACAACGCGGATCCAACGCGGCCTGCGGAGCCCTGCCCGCGCCCACCCCTCTAGCCCCGCCAGCTGGGCCCGATGCCGGAGGTCCGGCCCCGCCGCCCAAGGTCCGGCCCCGGCTCCGGCCCGGCCACTGACATAGAGGAGGGCGGAGGAGGACGGGAGGGGCCCGAGCTAGGGCAGGGGCGTCACTGCGGCTGCGT
>NW_006440645.1:3987081-3994738 GCF_000325575.1 Pteropus alecto | reverse complement strand
CAGAATCGGCGGCGCCCCGCCCCCTCCCGGGCCTGGGGGCGGGGCCTGGACCCAGTGGCGCAAATTGTAATGGGAAAAGGGGGCACTGCTCTCAGCTCCTTGGAAACTTTCTGATCTCTTGGAGCAGACGTGAAATACGCACATAAGTGGAAATGCAAAAGCAAACAGTGCTGAGTGTGGCCCAGGCACTGTGCTAAGCACTTTATATTTATTGTCTCATTTAACCCTCCCCAAACCCTGTGAGGTAAACACTCTCATCCCCGTTTATTTCCATTTCATAAATTAAAAACTAGGTAAAATAAAGCCAGAAAAGGTTAAACACACGAGGCACTATATTAACCTTTATTGCATGTAAGGAAACGGAGGCCCAGGCAGAAGGAGGTTATGACAGAGCCAGATGAAAACCAAGGAGAGAAAAGCATGCACCTGAGTTACCCCTACCTGCCACCAGGTCACGCCTACCGCCCGTGTCTGAATCACGTGTTTAGAGGTTATTTCTGCACTTCTGCAAAGAAATTAATTTCAACAGTCTTTTTCCAAGCTTGGAAGAATACTCATGGTTCTTCATCGTGGCTCCCTCGTAAGGCTCCAGGACACCTCCCTACCCGCCGCCCCGCCACCCCCCAAGAATTCAAATTTGCTACAAACTACCAACTGTGCCCACGAGGGAAACTGTCCCAGTAAAAGGTCTCTGGACGAGAAATTACCTAGCAAGGTGTTGGATTCGGCCTCCTCAGATCAAAACCTAAACTGAAACTAAAATGCCCCGGAGCTAGGGAAAAGAAGAGGAAAGAAGGGAAGAGAGAAGCGAAACTCGCTGGGGCGTCTCCTAAGCACCCGGCGGAGTGCGGGAATCTGAAAGTGTCTGACTCTACTTCCTTTCTGTCCCTATGACCAAGGGCCACCCTACAACTACAGGACATGCACTAGGCAATGGCATCAAAGTGAGTTATTTATTTTAAAAACCTTTCTATTCCAAAGGTGTTTCATGTTGTGAAGATCATCAGGCTCTCGGACCTTCCATCGGACTCGCGAGGCTGCTCCCTCCCACCTGCCTTCACTTTTCACCAGCTCGCCACAAAAACGAGGGTACAGAAGCCGCTGTCTCCATCCAGAGGCCTCGATAAGAATTGCTCTAAGGATGGAAGCCCTCTGATGATTTTTTTTGTTTTCACTTTTCACTTTGAAATAATTATAGGTTCACAGGAAATTGCACGCACACCAAAAAAAAAAAAAAAAAATAGTCCAAAGAAGTCTCACATACCCCTCACCCAAATTCCCCTAATGGTTATATCTTAATTATAATACAACATGAAAATCAGGATTTGACATTGGTATAATGTGTGCATAAAGCTTTATGTCATTTTATTACATGTAAATTCATGTAACCATCACTGCAAACAAGATATAAAATTATTCTCCTACCACAGTATTAGAGAGGGTTTGAGAAAACCAACACCTTCTTGCCTGGCTGGGCGGGGAAGGAGCACGTGAATTGATTTCTCCTCTGTGGAGAGCAGTACAGCAATATCCTTTGAAAACTTTAAGTTCACATACTTTTGACCCAGCATTTCCACTTCTAGAATGAATCATACGAGGTATCTTTACACATGTCCAAACTGTACAGGCTATCTGTGGCTGCATTATTCATAAAAATAAAAGATTGTCAGCAACCTAAAAATGTTCAATTCTAAAAAACTAGTGAAAAAATTATGGAACATCGGTCAAGCAATGAAAAAGGCCATAGCTATCAATGCACTGATACGAGATGATCTACAATGTATATTATAAAAAAGGTAAAGAGCAGAAAAATGTCTATGTATGAAAAATAATAAGTAAATAGGCCTAAACCAACAAATTGACTTAAAAAACATACTGGTCAAAAAACTAAATTGGACAAAAGTTAAAATTTCCAGTCGACGGCACACACCAAAAGTAACGTGTATATATGTGTACACGCGCACACACACACACACACACACACACACACACATATACTTTTAGGCGTGGGTTATACATGAGAAAATGCTGGAGCAACTAACTGGTACAGACTATCACTGGAAAAGGGAACGAACTGGGTATCCTGGTCCTGGGTGAGTTTGGAGAAAGATTTCTCTTTCACCATATATTCTTTTTATAACATCTGAGTTTGTAATGTGTGCATGCATTACCTATTGTAAAGTCAAATAAAATATTTTAATGAAATATGGTTATCTTTTTCTTTGGCTCTCCCATCGATTTATACTTTCTCTCTCCAAACCCAAGATGAGTTTATATTTGTATTGGTTTGCTAAGGCGGCCACGACAAAATATCACAGAATCGGTGATTTAACCAAAAGAAATCTATTTTCTAACTGTTCTGGAGACTGGAAACCCGAGATTAAGGTGTCAGCCAATTCAGTTTCTTCTGAGACTCTCTCTTTGCCTTTCAGATGGCTGCCTTCTCACTGTGTCCTCACCCGGTCCGTTCTCTGTGCAAGCATGACCCTGGTGTCACTCCATGAGTCCTAATCGCCTCTTCTTACGAGGACACCAGTCAGACTGAATTAGGGCCCTCCCTCACAGCCTCACTTTGACTTAATTACCTCTTTAAAGGCCCTGTCTCCAAAGATAGTCACATTCTGGGTAGTGGGGATTAAGGCTTCAACATATAAATTTTGAAGGGTCACAGCTCAGTCCAGCTGACACTTGACACTTGATCTTTTCCAGCCTCATTTCGCTCTTCTACAATTCTTTGAAACAGATGCTCCACGTGCCTTATTTTAAAACTCTTGCTACCTTTATTTTATATTTTATAATCTTGTTCATTTGTCTTGCCATTCTTTAAAGAGTGTAAAGTTAAAAAAAATATTTTTGCAAGTTATCATTTCATTTCATGTATGTTCCAGAAAGGGCTGCAGGGTGAAGGTTTTTCCCTCGCCCCTTGATATTGGTCAGGCCCGCTTGGCATGCGCGTGCCGGCCCAAGTGACAGCATCTCATCTCTCTAATGAACTCTTTCCACTGCCTTTGTTGCTGTAGTCTTTCTGTAATTCATTCATCATCTATCACTGTATCTCGTTCTTCAGGTCGCAATGTAAAAGAAATATCTCAGAGTCTTCTTTAATTTGATTTTTCATGTCTCTATTTTTCTTCTTCACTCAGTCAAGACATCTAGACGATCTGGTATGCCGGACCCTGGACTAGGCCCTCAATATGCAGAAAGGATCGAGGGGGAGATGGCGCCCGACCCCAAGGACCTTATAGAGGACCTTATAGAGACAGAGAATAAATCAAAAGTTTGCTAATCTATCTCTAATCTATCTCTGCTGTCTAACGATTCCTGATTACAATCATTTTTTTCCCCCAACCCACTTTGAGTTCAAGTTCTCTGACGGTACGAGATAGAAATCTAACGTAAGTTGACCTAAGTGAAGGTAACAGGCTGGCCGTCGCAAGCTTTCACACCACAAGTAGATTGGCTTCAGGCCAGGCACGAGGCTCCAAGTTATATGTATCTTGGGACCAGTTGGCTCAGCAAAGCCATTCACTGGGTCGGTTTCAACTTCACGCTTCCCATGGTAGCAAAACACTGGCAGAGCTTCGTGTCCTACACCCTCCCCATTTTTTGATCCAGCAAGAAAAAGCTAGAGTTTTTTCTCCAGAAATCTCAGCCCAAGTCTCCTTGAGTCTCCTTGACTGTTTTTGAGCCCCTCACTTATCCCTTATGCCAACTGCGGTCAGCAAATTGTTTACCTTCACAGAACTGACTTCCTAGGAGTGGAGACAGACGACATCCACGTAAACAAATAAATTAGATAGTTTTAGATAGTGCATATGAAGATGTGCATACGGAGAAGGAAATAAAACAAAGAAATACGGTAGAGAATGAGTGGGTTTAACCTTAACGGGTTATCAGAGAGAATACGCAAACGAAAACTTAAGAGGTTACAGTAATATAATATTAGTTATGTAAGCTGTCGCCAACAGGGCAAGCAACATAAAGGTACACGGAACTCTCTGTTCCGGTTTTACAACTTCTCGTGGGTCAAATTATTTCAATATAAAACGTTTTAAGTTAATAAATAATTTAGACGTTGTGCTGAAGCCTATGAAGGAAAAGAAGACGGGACAGTGAGAGAATTAGAGACGTTAGGGAGGGTATTCAGGAAAGGTTAGCTCTGAGAAGGTGACATCTGAGCGGGGACCAGACAGGTGAGGACAAGCCAGCTGCGTGGAGGAGAGCGGGAGCGTTCCAGGCAGAGAACTCCTGCAGCATGCGACGTGGCCCTATGGCAGGAAAAAGCTGGCACACAAAAGGAATTAACAGAAGATCCATTTGGCTGCGGGCACAGCAAATAAGGGTGAGGCTGGGACCGGGAGATAAGGTTGCCGAGGCTGGAGAAACACTTGGGCGTTTTGGAGGCGTCGGACTAGCTGGATTTCACTCTTCGAATTTAAGCCTCGAATCTAGCATATGATGGCTTTTTCTAAGCTAAAATAAATACCTTGACTAGCACCACATTGTTTAAATTATTCATTTATGATCGTGTCTGCCAGTGCCCCTCATTCTTTAATACACACACAGACCACCTGGGGATCTTCTCAAAATACAGATTCTGATTCAAGGCCCAGCAGGATTTGAGGGTCTGCATTTTCAACACCCCCCTAAGTGGTATTGCTGCTGCTGGTCCATGCACAGGCCTTGAGAATCAAGGCAGTCGTCTGTGAAAAGGAGTTTGGAATACACGCTAAATTCAACTGGAAGCCATCGAAGGACTTTAAAAAGAGATATAATCCAGTTTGTTTCAGACTGCAACCCTCGCAAGGCTCTTTCTGTTCTGGGATCGGCTCTTCTCTGTCTCCTGCAGCAGTTATGTAGTTAGAAGGCTGTGTTGGGCTTCTAGGTCCCCTTACAGGTTTTGGGGTTTTCCAATGCATTCTCTTCAGGGCTTAACTCCAGGTGGTGAACTAGGTCAGGTCACTACCAAAGAAGTCATCAAGAAGTGAAAAGACGGCCCACAGAATGGGAAAAATTTTTTGCAATCGTGTATCTGTTAAGGAATTTGTATCCAAAATACATAAGGAACTATTATGGCTCAACAATAAAAGTACAAGGGGAAATATGAGTATGATTTATTGGTGGGAAAGTGTAAGTTGTTGGGAAAATAGATATTTTAGAGAGAGAGAACTTAGGAGAGAGTTTTTCTAGACAGAAAACCTGTACCATGGATTCTATTTTTGATGAGTTAATACATATGTAAATTAAAATGATAAATCTCATAAATTTGACCGAAGGTTTCTATCATTTCTCCTCAGCAGAATCAACATTTTGAGTAATAGTAAAAGATGCCCAGCCTTCTTCCCTTAAATGTCACAGGAAAAAATGTATTTCAGTTAGTGGATATATACCCAATTTTATTATTCTGGAATTAAATTTTTTTCTCTGTTTCAATCCAATTTAAGTGTTGGAAATCCTACCATTGAATTATTATTCTAAATTACTAAACCTTCTCAGTAATAGATAGAAATTTCAATAGCAATTTTTATGGCACATAAGAAACGTCAAAGCCACAAATCAAAGTGTCAGCATTTTCATTAGGAAAAAAAATTGTAATTTGTTTACTCGTTACCATGCATCAAGGATATAATTCTCTATAGTACACTTTTATTAAGCTCTAATCATATTTTCTCTTCTATAAACTCCCGATTCAATAATTGAATTACTGAATTCAGTAATTGAATTATTGCCCCAGCCATACTGCTATTATAAGCCTCTTTTTTCCACTAACCTACAATGATAATTCTTACAAAAAACCAACAAATTACAATATGGTTCACCTCGGTTTATATAAACTAATTGTCTCCCTAGAAGCTGACACAAACATTGGTAGATACTGAAATCAAGTTGCATGCTTTGGGATCCAAAAATTCCTTGAAAGTCCCTCTCTTTTGAGTTAAATGAATCAGACTTCAGAGGAATCTGAATGGAAATCTTTAAAATTATGTAAAGATGAAGTTTACACAAGAATTCGTGTTATTTTAGTTTCTTTAAAGGGCTTGTTTTAATACTGAGAAAAGACAGCAAGAATGGTTATCCTGGGCAGAGTAGAAATGAAGAAGAAGATTGGGTATGGATTTCCCATGGAAGGAAACAGACACACAGTGGTTTTAAAACATCTTCATTTTACAAGCAGGAACCTACTACAAAAATTCGTTTCCTTCTCAAAGAAGCGATATTGGTTTTTTGCAGTGTGTAAATGCTATAATATACCTTCAGTAACCAATTCCAACTGGAAATAGAATAGAACATAGGAGACCATTAACAAAAACAGCAAGAACTGGGAATTAACCAAAGAATGTATAAACCTTTATGAACAAAAAAAATGACAGGATATAGAAGATCTGAGGAAGTGGAGACACAGCTATGCTTATAATGTTTCAGTTTACCAGAGTATAACTTACTTTAAATTTATAAATTTAAGGCAATCCCCTCAATAAATGCAGCTGAAAGTATGAGGAACTCAACAACCTCATAATATATTATATGGATGAAAAAAGTCTGCAAATACCTAAATTAATTCTAATGAGCTAGAGGAAAGAGCACGGAGTATGTCTTGCTAGATATTAAGACTAAATCGAAGTATTATTAGTAAAAACAATATGATACTAGAGGAAGAACAAATAAGCCAGTGAAGAAGAAGAAGAAGAAGAAGAAGAAGAAGAAGAAGAAGAAGAAGAAGAAGAAGAAGAAGAAGAAGAAGAAGAAGAAGAAGAAGAGAGAAAATTGACCTGTGAAATTCACACCCCAAAACAGTGGAGACACTGAAACGCCTACTGTTAGGGGTTAGGGGTGTTGGGAGAACTTATTCATTACATAAAGAAATATAGAACTGTATCCCTACCTTATCCATATAAGCAGTTACACTACAAGTAAATAGAGCTAATGGAAGAAAAAATATGGGAGAATATATGTGTGATATATGGTTGGGGACAGGCTTCCGGAACAAAATCCTAAACTCAAACAATCAGATGAAAAATGGATACTGACTACATCAAAATTAAAGAAAAAATTAATTTCTGTTCAGGCTGAGACACCCCAGGTAGCATTAGTAGAGAGCTGACTGACCCGGAAAAGATATGTGCAGTATTTAAAACCAATAAATCATCAATACCAAGAAAATATAAACAAATTGAAGGTGACACTGAAGTGGAGAGAAAGTTGAAAACTGGGCATAGGACACAAACGAGCATTCACAGGGAAGAAGCCCTATGTCCGGCAAGCGTACTGAAAGATGCCCAGATTCACTAGTAACCAGGGAAACGGAACGTTCCCATGGGATGCCATGTGAACCCACCACGTTATCTAAACCGTAAAGACAAACGAACCCGAGGTTTGGTGAGTAATGGCGCACTGCTCGTGAGAGTTCCACTCTGGAAACTGTGTGATCCTGACCGAAGCAATTCGGTGAGTGTGCACGCTGTGACCCACTGACCCCATCCTAGTGCATCCCAGAGAAATCTTTTTACAAGTCCTTGTTGGGTGATTTTTGAAGACATCTACAGTGGCTAGGGATCACGGGGAGCTGGAGGCTAGAGGAACGGATATGCAAAGTGTAGTAGCTGCATCCCGTGGGCTAAGACGTCAGAGAGAAGTAGCAGTCGTGTCTAGGAACTGG
>NW_006440645.1:3981955-3987043 GCF_000325575.1 Pteropus alecto | reverse complement strand
TGTATAGCACAACGCATAGCACCGCATCAAGTATCACATATTTTACAAGGATTAACGTACAGGTAAGAACATTTACCCTATATTTGTCTTCAATTAGAATGGGGACCTCCTGTCAGAGAAGACGATGAGTAAGGCTACAGACAGGTATTGATAATGGGCTAAGAACCCATTATCGACGGAATTAGATTAGCTCCACTCTCTGCCCCCAGGTACCCGCAAGATAAATAAAAACGAACACTACAAATGCACATGTAGACACAAGCGTATTTCCTTTTTATGTATAAGAAGTAGCATTGCTCTTATAGTAATAAAAAGTGACAAAAGTACTTTTAGGCTGTTTTGTGAGATCTAGCAGGCTTATTACACTAACCAAGCAGACAAATTTTTTGTTTTACAAAAGAAATTCGGCTTTCTATGACTGTTTTTGTAAATACTATCCTAGGTGATTCTTCTCAGACTCAGTTTCGGTTTTCAAAAGAGAATCACAAGTTTCTTGCTCAAGACCTCTGAAAAACAAGTAGCTGTGGTGCCATCATTGTCAGATGGATTTTAATCCAGTTCTTGACCTAGCTGAGGATGTTGTGCGTGGCTTCATGAACCAGATAAGGATCGCGCTGAGTGACCGCTAAAGCTCCCCGCAATTCTAACATCCGAATATCTTGCTTTTCCTCTTCTGAGTTGCAGCTTCATGATATTGCTCTATGTTCCAGTGGGAAAAATAGTAAATGAAAAAGGAATAACTCAATTGGATATTTTGTTTAGGAATCAAAACATAATTTTTAAAGTCAGACTTTCTCTGGACAACAATGAAACTTTTTTGCTAAAACAGCTATCTACATGAGTTATATAAAACAGTAATGTACATGCTGTATAAAAATCTTCACACCTTTTGGGATGAAAGTGGTGAATTTTTTCTCCAATCCTGAGAACGACTAGAAGAGACCTTATTTTCAAAATCTGTTCCTGCCTAATTGTGCCTTATTCTTACTGAAGAAAAAAGATTGCGTTTTATCGGGCTTTTTTTATTTTTATTTTTAATACCTTCACTAGCATCACAAGCCATGGTTCCATCTAGAACTGAGCACAAGAACAATTACGTATAGAACTGTAGTACTCAGTTTGGAAGAGGAAAAGCTTGCCTCGCAAAGCTCTGACTGGTCTCTCGTTAGCAGTGAGGTGACGGGGTGGGGGTGGGGGTGGGGGTAAAAGGAGAGGAAGTAGAAGGAAATGAAGCGGAAGGCGAAAAAGAGGAAGAACAACTCTGCAAACAGCACGGAACAGACCTGCCACTCTATTTTCTCAGTCCAGTAAGGAGTCAGCTTCGTTTGTCATCCCAGATGTGAATAGAATCATTTGGGACAGTATCTCCAGACATGGGCTCAGCTAAATCGAACTTGAGATGAAACTCATCGAGGACAAGGAACGCCGAGCGATCGGTATTTGCCACATGTGTCCCAGACACCTGACCAATAAACCTCTTTTTTCTCTGCCATGGTGGAGAAAGCTATTATTTACAACAGTAAAGGAATACAGTTGAAATGGCCAAAGCCAGTGTGTAAATACGTAAATGTATGTCACCCAAGGAGAAGCACAGAAAACTAATGTGAGAGTTGCTGGGCTGAGCAAGTTCTTCCCTTTGCTAAAAAAGAGTCAGTCTCCTCACTACGAAATACCAACAGCGGAGTGCATGACAGGTAAACACAGAAGTTTATGTTGCTGACTCCTCCTTGATTTGTTGAGAAAGAAATGTTGATAACAGGGAAATATTTATGCAATATGAGGAAAGTAATGTAGGTACTAAACGTATATTTTCTACTCTATTTGGAGAAGGCTCTACTTGTTTCCAAAATTTAATCTGTAGTTATAATGGCTTAGGGAGCCCTGTCTTTTCAATAATTCATCTCCAGTAGCCGTTTTATGCACTGTTCATATTTCAAAGCTTATCTTCAGGGTTCACGAAAGAACCTTGCTACAAGGTTAAGAAAAAAATGGTGATTTTCCTACTCATCATTTCCATGGCATCTATTAGCTTGCATTCTTTCATGGGTAAGGGCTTTCCTTTTCTTCCTGCCACTCCTATTTTCTAAAAAGAACACGGAATTATAACTGTCTTTTTCTTCAGTGTGTTATAATTCATCGGCATCCTTACTCGATTTGATGTTCAAACTGCCCCCAGTTTGGCCAGTGGGAACTCCTTCAAGCTGGCTCCTGTGATGTTTCAAGCCCTTTCTGGCTTTTTTGGTATGAAAATATATTCCGGGCTCACCTTGAACTTTTTCTGTCCCAGATCTGGAATCAACCATTTCTCCAAGGAGCCTTGTTACCTTTTAGTGGAGATTGGCCTTTTAAAAGCCAAGACCTGGGAGCTAGGTACACTCACTGCTGCTGGAGTGTCATTGCTTCTAGGTCATGTCAGTGGTTAGTCACAGGAAATAAACATTTCATGCTGACATTTGTGCCTATGGTGCCACCACTTAGGTGGGCAATGACAAAGCCCAGCTGACGACGACGGGCCAAATTATTTTGTTTATTACCTTATTTCCTGTAGTGGATGCTGTCTGGTGGGCATTAAGTTGTGATATAAAAATCTTCACACCTTGTGCATGCTTCCATATGTCCGTCCACACGCCTCTTCCCAGGATTCCTCATTACTGGTCTCTTTGGCCAAGCTATTGAGATAACTTCATCAGTGTTGAGGCCACGTCTGAATGGAGCTGGGGTACAGCTGCCTTCTACCTCAGCTCACACCCACAGACAGAGCTGACTCATCTATAAAACAAAATCAGATTTTCCTCCCTCTTCACCTGACAGAGGGCCACCGGTGCCCCAGTGGTGGCTGTCACAGGAGTCTGGGTGACTTGTACGTGCAACTTGCTTTGTGCCCTCTGGCCCAGACCGTGCTAAATCCTAAATGTACATCTTCCATTTATGAGAGATTGTCACTAGCCTGCTGGATCTTATGAATTTGTGACTTCTCAGGAGAGGCAGCCCCAGATGCGTAGTCACTTGGTGTCCCGTGGTCACGTGTCTCATTTCTGCAGGGCCGTAGGAGCACGCCAGGCACACGATTTTCTGCTCCAGATGGCATGGCCTTGCTCTAGAATCCCCTTTGTGATTTTCGTGCTGGGGCCTGTGACAAGTGCCACAAAGCACCCTTTCCTGCCACGGACATCCTCACGCCACAGGTCCTGCAAATCGCGTGGACTCAGCGACCGACCTGCTTGCTTTGCAACTTGGACCTGCTCTGGCCTTTGTTCAAAGCAGGCGGCCATTCATCACCCAGTTTGGGCCACAGAGGGTACTGCCTCCAGAAGCCGAGGTCAGAAGGAGGTGCAGGAGGTGGCATTTGTGTTCTGCCCTGAAGGGCATGTTCCAACACAGCCCTGAGCACTGGACCTTTCGCAGGCGTGGTGCACCCCGGGAACGTCGCAGGGGGTCGTCCGCTGCCTGGAACACATGGGTCTCACCGAGGCCTGCAGCGTGCCAGCCCCTTCTGGCTTATGGGGCTTTGTCAGCACGAAGCCATCGGTGTAATGGAATAAGACTGTGTCCATGAAATATTGGGCCGGTCCAGAACCCTTCAGGCTGTACCGTGAGAGGGGACAGGAGGGCTGACAGAGGTCTGAGGCAGAAGCGTGCTACGTGACCCTCGTTCCCGACTGAGGTAGGAGGGACTACATGCCATGTGTATGAGGCCAAGATGCCACACTCGGCACGGTGGCCATGATCGGGAGTCCCAACCGGTTGGACTTGTGGTAGTTTGTGGTTACTCCCTGATTTCTGCAGGGGCCAGACAGGTGAATTAGGGGTGGGGGCTGCCACTGCATCCTTTAGAGTCTTAAGGGCAGCGCTCACGTCCGCACCCCTGAGAAGCCACGCTGTTCTGTAGCTGTTACCTTGGCAGGGGTGGGGGCTGGTCAGTCAGAGGCTTCCACGTGGTCTTTTCCACTCTTATCCGTGGATCGAGAGGCCATTCGTGAGGGTTATGCCAGCTTCCAAGTGTATCAACCTCAGTTCAAGGACTGCAGATCTGACCAACAGGTGTGAACATGGACTCGGGACCCAGTGCTAGCCTCGTCGTGACCGTTGCCTGGCCCTAACGTTTCCCCCTCTACCGGGGGCTGTGACGTTGCTTTGGAACTCCAGACAGCCATGCCGCAAGGACACTGGATCCGTCGGTTCTGGAACGTACGAACACTGCCTCTTCCTCAGGGCACAGTTACCCATGCAAAGTGGCCACAAGTTGCTTTAGGGAGGGACTGGGGAAATTGTCACCATGGTTACATCCATGGGGTTGCGGGGTCCTTCCTCCCAGGGACCTGCCACCTCTTCAGTCAACGAATCTTCCACCTGCAAGCTGGCTCAGGTGCAGAACTGGACCAGGAATCCTACTGCTCACCATGGTCATCTCTCCCTGACTGCTTCTGCCGCTATAAGCTAAGTACTTCCCACGCCGGCCGGCCACCTACTCTACCTCTGGGGACGCTGGACACTACTGATAATCTCTGCAGCTTTCTGTGACTCAGACCCCCTTACTGCTCATTACAGTAATTGCTTCCCCCTGAGTCTGGCTCTTGGGTGCCACCCCATCTGCTATTATTTTGAGGTTCTATCGTTCCCATTTCCATCGGTGAACCAAGGTCCGTGACAGCCTCCTCCCATCACCCCCGGCCTACAGAGGACGATCCCCCATGTGGACGAAAAAGTTGCCATGATGAATCACACATCCCTCCCTGGGTGGCCGTGGCGGGTGGTCACGCCAGGCCTGTGACTGCTTTGCCGAAAGGTTATAAGCGGCCCTGGGCCTTGTTCTGGTGCATGTAGGTGAACACACCTTTGAAAAGCCAGAAGTGACCATGTGACCCTGTCACCTAGCCTGTGACGTGGTCCCCCTCTTGCTTACAGTCCCTCCCAAGTTTCAAATGCATGAAAGAAACTCCAAGCCCGCTGCCCTGTGGAGCATTTGGTCTTGCTCCGTAGTGCACATCATCGGTTTGGGCTCAAATAAACTCTTATAAAAATCCTGCCCGGGTGTGGATGTTTCTGACACTGACATCCGGCAGTTTTTAAGAGGGTGCCGGTGCCCCT
>NW_006440645.1:3971668-3981332 GCF_000325575.1 Pteropus alecto | reverse complement strand
GAACAGGGAGGGTGGGACGTTGCTGAGGCTGGGGGGAGGGTGTGTGGATGGCGGGGCGGGGGGCAGGGATCAAAGTCCTCAGAAGCACCTGCTGAGAGTCTCCGCCCCAGAGTCCCTGCCCAGGTTTTCCCCAGAGCTGACCTCAGCACGGCCAGCCTGACTCTTAAACCCCCGAACTTGATCTTCCACTTTCTCTGCTCTCGGGCTAAAGAAGACAAGCTTATTTGTAGGTAAACAGGGGCCTTTTTGGCTTTCAGAGGCCTTTTTAATTTTCTGTTAACCCATCCCCGTCCTCAGTACCTTTCTGTGGGGCATTGGCGAAGCTTGAGGGTACCACGGCCCTGTTATCCCCAGACCCACTACTTCCTCCCTGCTTCTGGGATAGGAGATACAGGGCTCCCCCTCTCCTGGGTCCACCCCGCCAACTCCTCAGCAGTGAACGACTGGTCCACCGCCCTGTGCCAGGGTCCACTGTGCTGCCCCTGACACCAGCAGCGGGGTCCTCGTCACCAAGCCGGGCAGGGAGTATCTTGGCTGCCACTATGACAGGCTGGGTTCTTCAGACACAGACGCTGAGATGGAGATTGGGGTACAAGGTGTTTATGAGAGATTAATGCCTGTGAAGAGAAGGGGGAGGAATCCGGATTGAGGAAACCTGAAGGGAGAAGCTGAACTGCGGTGCAGGCCAGCAAAGCCTTGGCCAGCCCGGTGGGCCGCTCGGGAACACTGTCCCGCTCGGGCCTTTACGCCCTCGCCTCGCTCGGTCCCAGAAGGTGGTCGCCATGGGGGCTGTGACTTGGCAGGAAGCTGGCGGCTGGAGGCCACGTCCTATCTGCACCCCCGCAGCTGGGCAGCCGCGCTTCCCCAAACGAGGATCCGAGTGACACATTTCAGTACCCGCCACATGGCTTTAACTTTATGTTTGGGATTGCTTAAAATATTTACATAGTTTAAAAGTCAAAACCGTGTAAAAAGCTGCCCTCGAGGAAGTCTCTGTCCCAGCTCTGATCCCTCCACTTCATAGCAAACACTTCAATGAAAAAGCTCAGACCTTCTTCCTTCCTACACAGGGAAACCCGCACGTCCTCACCCCTGACACCTCACACAGGACACCTCACTCTGGTCCCCACACCCAGCCATTCTTGGACACCAGTGGGGCGTCCTACCGTTCCACTCAAGTCTGCCATCGTCTCCTGGAGATGGTGTCAGGGGCCGAGGTCTCCGTCCCATAAGATTGCCCCGCCCCTACTTCAGACCCCAATCCCACGTCCAGGTTGTCGCTTATCCGTCTGAGCAACCGGCGGCTATAAATCGGAGGTTCCCATGACCCCTTCCCCAAGTTTGATTAATCTGCCAGGGCAGCTCACGGAACACAGAGAAATGGTTTACTGAGTTTACAAGTTTATAATAAAAGCGTATGATAGAGGATGAGACGAACAGCCAGGTGGAAGGGGCGCCGGGCAAGGTGTGTGGGGAGGGGGCGGGGCCTCCACGCCCCAGCTGGGCGCCCCCTCTCCCGCCACCTCCCGGGGTCGCCCTCCAGGAACTCCGCACCCTGTCCATTGGGGAATTCCATGGAGGCTTCGTCAGGTAGGCATGGCCCATCATCAGCCACCCTCTCTCCTCTGGAGAATGGAGGACGGAGCTTCCATTGCAAGCTCCTAACCGTGGCTTTGACTTTGCAGTGACCAGTCCCCAGCCAGGAGCCCTTCCAGAGTCATCTCATTAGAGGAAGAGATGCTCCTATCACCCAGGACAGTGCAAGGGTTCCAGGAGCCCCGTGTCAGGGACAGGGGTCAAAGGCCAACATTGGGACAAGAAATGCACTTGGTGTCTTATCACTTAGGAAGTTACAAGGGTTTCAGGGTCAGAGACCAATATACATGTTCTCTATTATCTCACAGAAACCACTTCCTTAGTGCCTGCCTTTATTTTTGGGTCTGCTTTTTTTTTTTTTTTTTGGCAAAAATAAGCAAATGTACACACACATTCTTATTTTCCCTTCTTTGTTATGAAAAGTTGGCATTGTAGCTATATTCATTCACCTCTTGCTTTTCACTTAACACAATATTCTAGAAATCATTTCATATCAGTACATGGAAATCTCCCTTTTTTTTAAATAGCTGCCTGGAACTCTACTGTGTACATGTACTAGAGTTCATTAACCGGGCTCCTACACGTAGGTATTAGGTTGCTTCCAAAAATTTGCTACTCCAATAAATGCTGCAAAGAATAACCTTTGCGTTTCCCACATTTATGAAGGGACATCTTCAAGGGAAGTGCCTTGAACTGGGAATGCTGGATCCCGTGATAAAAGCCCCTGTAGCTCGTTAGACATCACCAAATCGTCCTCCGCGGGGCTTATGCCCTTTCCTCTCCCAGCAGAGGTATGTGAGAGTTTGGTTTTCGTTACAGCCCCACTGACAAAGCAGGTTGCCGATCTTCGGCATACTTGCCAAGTCCGATAGGCAAGGAACCTAATTTAAGTTTGAGATTTGTAAAAGTTAGGTATCTTTCCCCACGTCATCTGTCGTTTCTCATTTCTTCTGTGGATTCCTGTTTTGTGGCATCTGCTAGGCCTGAGGTCACCTGACCTCTCTGTCCTCATCACAGATCACTCTCCTACCCTTCCACTCCCCAACCCACCTCCACCACGCTCAGGCACCCTCACGTCAGTCAGCGTTCTCCAGAGAAACGGAACCAGCACAATAAACCCCTGGCAGCCACCACTGCGGGCTAGACGCTGAAACGGGGTGTGCGTATATACATTTTTACATACGTAAAGATGTCTCTCTGGCTCTCTGTCTCTCTCTGTCTTTCTCTCTGTGTGTATGTCTGTCTCTCTCTCTGTGTCTCTGTCTGTCTCTGTCTCTGTCTCTCTCTCTCTCTTTGTCTCTGTCTCTCTGTCTCTGTCTGTCTCTGTCTCTGTCTCTTTGTCTGTCTCTGTCTCTGTCTCTGTCTCTGTCTCTGTCTGTCTGTCTGTCTCTCTCTCTCTCTGCCTGTCTCTTTTCTGGACAGTCAGTTTGTTCCAGAAGCTATTTCTCTTTCTCTGTCTGTCTGCTGCTGGGTGAACTTGGAGTGGGTGTGAATGAGAGCAGGGACTTCGCTGAGTTTCACGGCCATAGACCCCGAACCTAGAACGGTGCCTGCTGCTTCCCTGGACGGATATCCGCTGCCTGCCCCTTAGACTAGACTTTTATTCATTTCATTAGACATAGAGGGGGCTGCTTTGTTCTACCACTTTATTCCTCCATGACCCCTGGCATCAGAAATGTAATTTTAAAGTCTTAGTAATAGCTAGTAAAAACGAGAATCATTTTTGCTACTAATGCTAAAAATGTTTTTAAACTCTCCCTTTACACCAGAAGTCAACCCTATCATAATGCATAAAATGACACTTTGCACACGACTCTCATGGCACCCAGAAGATGCAGTTAAGGCACAGGCTTGGCACCAGACTGAACGACCCTAGCTTTGCTGCCTTCAGCTGTGTGGCCCTGGACACTACACTCTCTCTCTGACTGTGCCCTGGGGAAGGACACTATCCAACTCACAGGGTTCCTGTGACGATTAAACGGTCACGGAGCGGTTTACCTCTCTGAGTGTGTGTCATAAACCCTTCGACAATCCAAGCTCATAAACTGCTTCTCATAATGGTTTTGAAGAACATAAAATATACAGAATTTCAAAGGAAATAGATTATATTAAACATGGTTATCGAAAGATATTTTAAAAGGCAAATTTATTAGCATATCAACTGTGAAGATTTAGTGGCAGGTCTAATAACTACCATATTTTTTTTTATTCCCGTAAACGATGTATCCTAATGGAATTTTGAAATGGCGGTGAACATAAACATTCTTTTGAGCTAGCTACAGCGGTACAAGTGGAATGTGATAAGAAAGTGTCTGTGATTTCTGTTGGAAACAAAGCCACATGATACTTCTGTGGCTTCTCACCTGTATTAATAATTGAAGAAATTAATAAATGTCAATCAGAGATAGTAAACACACATGGATTTTTTTTCCTACCCAAGTTTACACCTCCCAGGGGAAGATTCCCAGTTTATAGAACCGTCATTATGACCTCACGCTTCAGCTTCCAGGGTCTCCCACCACCATATTTATAGAAAACCTATGAAGAGCATAATTGCACCTAGTGCTTTGCAAGACTGCTTTATGTGACAGTCACGCAGACTCCTTCCCTGTTTTCCTGCAACTTAGAATCTAAGACAGTTGGATGTGGTCATAGAGCAGAATAAAAGCATTAAACCAATACACGACTCAGTAAGCTGTCAATCCAAGGACAAGTGCACTCGAAGGTAGAGATGAGCACGCTGGGGCTGAGGTTCCACCCAGACTGGGCGGAGGCGGGGGCAGCTGGGGGTGCGAACGAGGCGGTCGGGCTTATCTGAGAGCAGAGCCACTTCCCTTCTCTGTCAGAATAAACCGACTGTCCACTGTCGTTGGCAGGCAGCACTGAGGAGGATGCAAGAGCATCCATCTTCAAAGCATGTTCTTCACACGCCTGGCTGCCGAAGAGTCTCGTCGACTGACTCACACAGCGCTGCCATTTGCGAAGAGAATGGGTCCCCAGGGCGCTGTCCTCCAGATGCAATTCCCGTGCGTCCAGTGCCCTCCCTCCAGGTCACGCCCGAATGCCGGTGACCCCCCTTTCGCTTCCTGTCGTCTCTCTGCACACCCGACCTCACCTTCGCTCTTTCCAGGAGCCACAGCGATTCATTCGCCGAGTGCCTCCTACCTGCCTGCCACTGTTCTAGGCCACAGGGATTCAGTGGCCAACCACCAAAGACACCTGGAGAACAGGCAAGAGGTGGAAGGTGGCCATTCGGGAGAGGGCAGAACTGAGGAAATGGGGAGCCAGGGCCAACTGGAACGATACTGTGCTAGTCCGCAGACGAGGGAGCGGCAGCGAGACGCTGTTAAGCGAACGGTGCCCACCGCCCCCGTCGCCCGAGGCGGGTTCTCGTAAAGGTGCAAAGACCCACGGTGCTTGTTTAGGAGATTCAGACCTGCACTAAATATGGCCATCCCCATCTCGGCCCCACTGCCGAGCCCTGGGACTCCCAACAGAGCTGGCATCCCGCTGGTTTATACGAATACCCGTAAGGACTGACGGGGGTGCGGGGCGCAGCCCCGAGGCCCCCACTTCTGCATTACGGCTGGGGTCCTCCTAACTGATCAAGACCCACACCGTATCAGTTATCGAATATAGTTAACGTCACCGTAAGCTAAAATGACCTGTCGGCGAAGGTATGCTGACGCATACCTTTAATGCGTGAGCAGGTTGGGATGAGCTTTCGATTCATTCCAGCCGAAAGCATTAAAAACTCCCTGCTTAGTTCATACCGTACCAGCTGGAGAAGGTCTTTAAATCGCTGAACAAGATGTGCAGCCATCGCCCTCCTGACTGTACAATCTAGAGACGTGATTACAGAACAGGCCGAGTGTGATAACTTCTCATGAGTTTCCCAGTCAGAAGTTATGCCTTCGGTCGAGTTCTGGGTCACTGTCACAGAGATCTATCTTTTAAATATGATTTTTTAAAGTTTTTTTTTTCGCCCCCAGGGGAATGTGATCCTTATATGAAACAATCCCTTTTGGGCACACATGAGATTAAGTCATGAATATAGGTGTATATTTTCATTTTCATTCTTCGTTCAGTTCAGAGTAATCTCGCCTCGAGATGCTGGGCAGCTTTACATCTGAAAGTCACATGTGATGATAAGACATAGCAAGTCACGAGTTTGAGCTTTGTTAAAACACCAGTGTAGAAATAAACACTCTGTTTTAGATTGAGGACTGGATCTGGATTTCTCCTTCTCCTGATCCGCTTTTCTGTAATTAAGTGACTTGCAGTGGACGCGGTAATGGGGGCTACGAGTTCCGGGGTGCAAGTGGAAGCAGGAGCACCTCTGGGTGTACAGAGAGGGGTACTCGGGTGCCCCGAGATGGGGCAAGGCCTGCACGACTTCCTCTGGGCTTCAAACTTCATACTTACGCCACAAATTCGCTCTCTCAGCCCCAGACTTTCCTGCGACAGTTACGCTCTCTGCGCACGAGGCACCCGAGCTCTCTGAGGTTTTTAGTTATTTTTCACAGACATTTTTCCTCCAGCGTTTTTTATAGCTGCCCACATGCTGTGTCCATTGTGCACACCCAGCAGGAACTATTGCCTCCATCCCTCCCCGTTTGAAGTATTTTTATGTTGTTGGTTCCCTGCCGCGATTCGTTTCGAACTCTCAGGAAAATCTGTTCTCAGGCTCGTCTCTTGAAGCTCTCGTTGTGTTCGGCCAGAGACAGAGTGAGACATGGGGGCAAGTGAGGACGTGGAGCTGTGCTCAGCACTCAGAAACCGCAGTGCCGGCCGAGGCAGGCGGCTTTCGCCAGGGATGCGGGGCATGGAGTCAGGGGGTCTCCCGGGCCCGGTGTGGTTCTGCACACGCCACAGACTGAGTGAGACCCAACATCCAATGCCATCACGAGACCGCATGCCACGGTGGCAGCTCGCCGTGGCGCACGCGCTAAGTGTGGTAGGACAGGATCACCTTTCCCTTCTCCTTACGCCCTCCCTCCCTGCCTCCCGCTCTACGTAAGGCAAAGAGACAGAGGCTCTCTCAGCAAAGGGGACGCATCAACGCTCCGCTAGGAGGGGCCATCAGACTAGGAAGAGGAAGCTGTGCTTGGATGCGGCCTCACGCAGAAGGGTTGGAAGGATGGAAATGTCTCTGCAGGGGTTCGGAGTTGGAATTGCTCGCCGGGTGAGATGCACAAATGATCCCAAGACGAAGCTGGTTTCCCAGGGCAGGGTACAAGCCATAAGTGATGTTATTTAATATGGAGATTGGCTCTGGCATTCTAATTTTGCCTGCCTGTCAGATGGTCCCAGGTCAGGCCTGGTGCAGGATGTGTCTTGAGAAGGTAGGGTTATTTGGGTGGGTGGGTCCAGGCATTAACTTGGTGTTCGCATACTTGTTTTCAGCATATGCAAATTCAGTGTGTCTGTACCCAAATGAATAGCTTTACAGATTGCATCATCTAGCTTTAACTAGTCTTCATAAAATGAACAGGTAGCCTCAAATATTCCTACAAGGAAACCCCAGAACGAAGATAGAAACAATACAGTGAGCGCAGGTAAAGGAAAAGAAACTAGCAGAGATAAATCTCATTTTACTCGTAATACCAGCTTTACTGGGCCACTTTAAGAGGTATTTGGTTACACGTTATTTCTAAAATAATTACATCTAATCATACCTGACTGTCGCATTTCCTTAAAAACAATTTTTTTATCCATCTGTGCCATCGAAGGCGATGTTTGAAAAAATATGAATGAGAAAATGACTCCTTTTTCGAAAGGGAACATTATAAAAACAAATATGAAGAAATGTTGTTGTTATAGTATCTTTATAACCAAAAAATGACATAACTGTGTTTCCTATTAAAAAGCTGATAACTGCCTCCTTAAAAATCTTGAAAACAGAATTTTCTAAACAAGGATTAAATGTTTTCCAAATGAAGAGTTTCAAATGAGTTTCGTATCCATTTGCTAAAGACATAAAAACCCAACACACGGGAAATGATCGGATAAGGTTTTATTAGGACTGTGCTGCTTTGAGCATGACGTCATACAGGGCGCGCACGGGCCCACGGCACAGCATGATGTCAAACAGAGCATGCACAGGCTCACGGCACAGCATGACGTCATACAGAGCACGCACAGGCTCACGGCACAGCATGACGTCATACAGGGCGCGCACAGGCCCACGGCACAGCATGACGTCATACAGGGCACGCACAGGCCCATGGCACAGCATGACGTCATACAGGGTACACACAGGCCCACAACACAGCATGACATCATACAGAGCACGCACAGGACCACGGCACAGCAGTTCCCTAGTTCCCACTTGTTTACCGCTCAAAAGTCGTTGAGCACATAGAAATTACAAAACAGAGCAACTGAGTCCAGAGCAATACATTTAAAAGTCCAATGCCGATAGAAAAATAACTGAATTTTTTCTAATATGACATAACCATTAGATAAAAATGGAAGCCTCCTTCCCGGCTCTGCCCACTTGCTTATACCTTGATGGATGATGACACGTAATCAGAAGTGAGATTGCTCCGCTGACCCAGGAGGTGGCTGCCTGTCGCTGAACTCTTCATGTCTTTTACATGCATTATGGTCACTTAGAATTAAAATGAGAAGTGCTCTCTTTTTTACAGCCTCGCCTTTATCCGATGGTCGCATTTCAGCAACCTTGTCATTCTGAGAACGCGGGCATTAGCCAAGTCTAATTTTTATTTCCAACTGCGTTGAGCCACTCAAGAGGAAGTTAACTTCATAGGAATAGTTGAAGGAAGTGCCACTTATTTACACATTTTATTCATAGAACTTTATGTTCTTAGATTTTCAATTAACAGCCACGATGGTTCATTTTATGTGTGAACTCGAACAGGCCCTGGAGTTCTCAGGTATTTGGTTACACGTTATTTCTAGGTGGAGTTTGATCTGCAGACCAGTAAAGCAGTCACCCTCCCCTATGTGGACAGGCCCCAATCAGTCCCATTGAAGGCCTGAATAGAATAAAAAGCCTGATCGTCCTCTGCCTGATCATCTTTAAGCTGCAACACTGGTCAGCTCTCCTGAGTCTCCAGTTTGCAGACTGTGTATCTTGAATTTCTCAGTCTCCATAACCATGTGAGCTAATTCTTCATAGTAAATTTCTTTTGTCTGTCTGTCTATCTATCTATCTGTCCATCTCCTATTGATTCTGTTTTTCTGGAGAACCCAGACTAACATGGCAACTTTCAAAGTAGAGACCTCGCTTATGAATTCCCTATAACAGAATCAACAGGCTACTCGGGTACATACCAGGGATACGTTCATGAAGATGACCCGGTGACTTTCTTTAGTTGGGATGGCCGGGAGAAAAAAGTTTTGACTTCCTGGTTTTCTGGTTTGTCATCCAGAATGACCTTTGATGTCTCCTAAAAATCACAGCGAACCTGTTTTCATTCATTCACTTACAGAGTGCTCATTATGTTCCAAGCAACGTTCCAGGCACTGGTATGTACCTTGGCCAGAAGGGTTCGGGAGCACGTAAGCAAGAGGTTTTGAGGTTAACCCTCAGTTACGGATGAGCAGGGCTAAGCGGAGAAACAGAGTGAGCGGGATGGACGGAGGTTACAGTCCACACCAGGGGTCACCGCTCTGCTGGTTCTTCTGCGTGGCGCTGGCTAACTCCGGACTTCCTGCCAAGATTCCTATAATTATGCTACTGGTGTTATTAAAAATTCAACTTTTCCAACCTCGGCTGGGTCCTGAATGTTCTAGCCAATCTTTTTGTTTATCTATCAGGAAACAGCTTCCCTTATAAACAAAGAACACAAAGCCACCCAGGGCCTGATCAGAGAAGCACTGAAAATGAGATCCTGATTCCTTCTCCCACCTGTTTTGTGCCCCCGACAAGCTTCCTTCCTTCAATGCCTTTTGCCATCACATGAGCTGCTCCAGCACCAAGAACAGAAAAACGATTGCAAAACTGAAACAGGGCTGGGACTAGAGGTGAGGTACCCCACTCTGCTGCAGTGTTTAAGGGGCGCCAAAACCTCCGCAATCCAGATAAATATTATTGCACAAT
>NW_006440645.1:3924192-3971577 GCF_000325575.1 Pteropus alecto | reverse complement strand
AAAAAAAAAATTGGTGCAAAAAGTCCACGATGAGCAAAGCATCAAATTTTTCCGTAAAGACAGGATCCGACCCTTCACTTCCCCAGCCCTGCCTTAGTCATCTCTCCCCAACTTTGGCCCTGTTGGGAACCCCAGCCATGACTTTGCAAAGGACAGCCATGTCATCTCAAGCTTTCCTGGGATGCTGCAAAGACCTCCACCGAACCCCAAATTCTCTCATCCTAGTGTACCATCGCTCATTCCCATTAAATTAGCACAAGTGTCGGGGATCCTTTGCGTGGCGTGCCTGCTTGCTGACTTCCTGCCTGCCTCTTCAGATTGACTGATGGAGGATGCTCAGAGCCGTCACAGGCGGTTTACCTAGGTGTTGTCTAAGTTCTGCTTCTCTCACTTCGATCCAGCAGCTCGAACCTTCCACAGCCCCCCGAGTTCACGCACTTAGGTTCAGTTTCCAGCCCCCTGTCACAATGGATTAGAGATTGACAAGCCCGCCCAGGCTAAGGTTTTCAGCGTGGCCCATATTTGGAGCTTTTGCTGGCTACCCTTTCACATGATTCTTTCCCCTAGGGAATTCATCTTGAAAAATAAAAAAATTCATCACGTGTTCACTTGGCAGCCGTGGGACGTGGCACCAAATCCCTCGCTGCACAGCACTCTGAGCTGCCCTCGCGCTGGGTGACCCGCAGGCCCACGCGTGCTCCCTGCAGCCGCTCCCAGACGGTGAGCCAGCTGGAGCACGAAGGCCGGCTCATTCCTGCAAGACGGGAAACTCCCTTAACGGGGGGCTTGGGCTCGAGGGTTTCCTGCTGGCGCAGCCATACTTCTTAGATCTTAGACCGAAGTCACAGTCTAATCCTGGCTAATCCTCCTTCTTTCCCCTTCTCCGTCACAGAGGTCAGACCTGCACTGTCTGAAGCTGTCCCCACCTTCTGTGACTCCTTCCTTCCTATCCTTCACGGCCTTCCCTCCCAATCAGCCTCCGGCACGTTTCATCCTGCCTCGACATCTGCTTTCTGGAGGGTCCGAACACACTCGCAACACACCCAACTCATTTGTGTCCCTCTGTTCTGATCCATAAAGGATGCTCAACCATCGACAACACAGCACACACACACACAATCAGATTTTCACACACACAGTAAAGCGGCGGCATCACCCTTAGACATGTTTCATTCCTTATGGCCACTGTTCAAAATCATCTCTGCTCCCCAAAACCGTCTAAGAACACTGTTCAAAATCTCCACTCCCCGAAACTGTCCAAAAACATTCTGCCCCTTTCCCTTGACCACACCGAGAAAATCAGGTTGTTTAGACTGAACATCACCCTCTCTCAACAGCCCCCCTCTCACGTCAAGCCTCCACTACAAGCTCGTCCACTATTCTCACCTGTATTCCAGGTAGGATAAGACTTCCTGCTTTCCAAGAGTAAGCACCTGCATTCTTGCTCCTGTCCCCTTTTATGACCTTTAGACCAAAGCCACGGTTAGGTGGTCCGTCCTGAGAAAGCTGCCCTTGTCCCTGCTTCGCCCAAGGCACAAAAGTGATAAAGCGAATGTAAAATGTTAACTTTTGAGGAATCTGGGTGAAGGGTAGATGGAAATGTTTTTGTTTTTGTAGTATTTTTGTGACTTTTCTGTAAATCTCAAATCATCTTAAAATAAAAACGTGAAACCTGCAGTGAGAGGCTAAAGCTCAAAAGGCCTTCTACACAGTGGAGGCCTCCGTGACCTGGCGCCAACGTTACCGGAGGCAGGTGAGCAGTCTCTGCCCTGCTCACCTTTTTTCTCTGCAGTATTTTCATTACTACCTCGGCTTGGGAGAGAATTAAACCAACCTATTCCCATTAGGCTTTTATTAGTGATGATGATAATGAAGTCAACTGCCTTACAGCTGTAGCCCTTGGAGATTGTATTGTAGTCTATGTTTTGCCCTTAAAAAAAAAAATCGTTAATAACCATAGATATTGAGAAATCATAGCACGCGAAGGCCTAATGAATAGTTGGCTTTATCGCTCACTCCATCTAATATCTGGGAAAGGAATTACACACCACGTTTTCCAACACTGAAGCAGATCAATGCTTAGCTATCGGCGCTAACACTAGGAAGAGCCGGCGGGCCTTACTGAGAAACACAGAGTGTTCCAAAAATTAACTGGATTTGGGGGTCTGTTTATATATTTATATTTGGTCATGGATCTGATTAATTTTCTGAGAATTCGTACAGAAGAAGCAAGTCATAAATACCACAGGCTAACACAGTCATATTTGGGAAACGGTCCAAATATGCCATGTTGCTTCTGTTTTAAAACTCTGGGCAACTTACCTGCTGCCGAACAGCTGGCTGTCCCCTTGGTCATTGCACGCTGACCACTAAGACCCTGCGCTGATGGGAGAGACCAGTAGCTGAGTTTCTAAATGTCTCTCTGTAAATACAGTGAGCAGAGCAGATACGGCCAGCAAACGTTTGTTTTAATGTTTTTTAAAGGAGAAGCCACTATTAAGGCATGCTATGAGGGTGATACTTCTTAACTCCAGCTGATGCTGTTACTTTGATTTTCCTTAGTCATCAGGGCACCGAGGGGGTATCCTACTCTTGTTAAGTATCATGGCTGAGATCAGGGCTAAGAATAAGTGTCGTCGTGCTGCTTTTGGAAGAGATGAGTGACCTGCAGGGGACACACTTCAGCTCTGAGGATGGCTTGGGACCCAGGAGTGGAGCTGCCTGATGAGCGGTGAGGAGGAGGTGCTCACGTCAGCTGCACTCGAGAGGCTGCATCTGCGAACGTTAACGCTTCTCGTGCTTCCATAATTGAAGCTTCTTACAATTGCAATGGAAGCCAAGAACCCTGGCAGTCTCCCAATGGTTCAAAAGCATAACAATATTCGTTTTGTTTTGTCTACAAAGCAAAGAGACACCTAGTCAGCGAGCCTGTTCTTCGAGAACCTCAAAAGACCTGCATTCAAGGCATTCGAGTTTTAGAAGCTTGCCCCGCAAGCTGTATGATTTGGGGCCAGTCACTTAACCTCTTCGAACAGGGGTCAGCTAACTCTTTCTACAAAGGGCCAGTTAGTAAATAAATACTTTCAGCTTTGCAGGACAGAGTCTCTGTTGTAACCACTCAGATGTGCCGTCGGAATGCAGAAGCGGCCATGGACGGCATTTAGCAGGTGAGCGTGCGTCTTCCAATAAAACTTTACTAATGAACACCGATATTTGGGTTTCATATAATTTCACATCATGCAGTCTCCCAATGGTTCAAAAGCATAACGATATTCATATAATTTCACATCACAAAATATTATTAATTCTTTTGATTCACCCCACACACGATATTTAAAAATGTGAAAACCGTTCCTAGCTCTCAGGCTGCACAGAAACGGGAGGGCGTCTGGAGTTGCTGACCCCTGTCTTAGAACTTCGAAGTCCTCACCTCTGAATAGAAAATTACAATATATTTTTCTCTTCATGGGGCCATCAAATGAGGAAGTATATGCAAGAATCCGTTTAAAACGCTTAAGCACTGCATAAGATGTCAATGGGATGCCGTATTTTCATCGAGGTTTTTTTAGACTCCACATGTAAGTGAAATCACATGGTGTCTGTCTGTCCCTGTCTCGCTTAGCTCACCTAGCATAATGCCCTCAATGTCCATCCACATGGACACAAATGGCAAGATTTCCTTCCTTATTATGGCCGAATAATATTTCATTGTGTGTGTGGGTGTCGCATTTTCTTTACCACTCATCCATTGATGGACACTTACGGTGTTTCTGTATCTTGGTTACTGTAAATAATGCTGTAATGAATACAGGGGTGCATATCTTTTCAAGTCGGTGTTTTCATTGTCTTCAGATAGATACCCATTAAACTAGATTAATGATTGAACGTAAACTACAGAACAATAAAACCAAAGGCACCAAAAAGACTACCCGTTGTGAGGAGATGGTGAGGGGCAGGAGTTGAGCTTAATTTTGACCCCTGTGAGCTTGGAGTGTCAGCGGAACCATCCATTCTTTGACGCTGGACCTCTGAAGTGGAGTATGAAGCTGTAGATTTGGCATTTATTCAGCTGGTACCTGACTTCAGGGCAGAGGCCACAAGCTAGCAGCCTGCACAGTAGTCCTAATCCAGAAGCTAATGGTTTTGTTGGGCAAATATGAGGTCTTCAGACTTTGAATGTGAATGCTTTTTGTAGACCTCTCTAGTAAGTCCCAGGCCACATAACTTCCACTGTCTTATGCCTGGTCCTCCTACAATACCTGCCCCGGAAAGCAAGAGAGGAAGAATTGTCAAGGGTTGTGTTAAAAGCGTGGGCTCCAGCCCCAGACTGCCTGCACAGGAGTCTGCCCAGCCACCCGGGGGCCGTGGAACCTCCAGCAAGTTATTTACCACTAATGGAAGATTCTAGGAACCCTACCTGGCTCAAGGTAAGGCTCCATGAAAGCTTAGCTATTCTCATGGTTAGAGTGTGCGACTCCCATGAAGTAAGAGAAAGAATCCAGGACTAAATCTTAGCTATGTAGACTAAAACCTTAAATGGAGGTGGACGAGCAGACAGAGAGGCCCACCAGAAAGGGCGAAGAGGCAGGCGAGGACCGGCTCGGAAGGGAGAAGCGGGCCGGAAACCACGCGGGGCGTCTGAGCACGCATGGGGCTGGGACATCGGAAACGCTCCCAGCGAACGGCCTGAGTCAGGGAGGAAAAGCTTCCCCTCTAACCACGTATGTTCGGCATTTGGGGGCCTGCAAATTAAACTGACGAAAGACAGATCAGTGAGACAAAAGACAAAATCGAATCCCCTGAAGATGGGAGTTCACGGAAAGATGCGCACCGTGGAGGGGGGCAGCGTTTGGGCCTGCGTGTCATCGGAAGGGAGAAGGGAAACACGTCAGTCTGGGGAGAGATCAGCGGGCCCTTCAGAGAATGACCGGCGCTGACGGTGGTTCGGTGCAGCGCGCGGTTGAGGCTCCCCCCGCCGCCCCCCAAGTGATCGGTCTTCCCTGAGGGTTGAGACAGCTGAGTTCTTTGGGGGAAGCAGATAAGAGAATTCGGGAAAAGCCTCTTTTCAAATGCCTTCTGCATAATTTTTACACCACAGTTGCATATTCTGGGCATTTTATTAAGATACAAATCTTAAAATAGAACTCTGACAGTCATAAAAAGGGGGACGAGAAATAGAGGGAATTGACTAGTGCCCACATGATCCCTACTTTGTGTTCCAGAGCCACGACACTATTACACACGGCTAAGCGAGTGTGACTTGCCATGATTCTGCCTTTATTCTATGACATTTTCTAAGCCGGTAGTAGGCAGAGGGCACCTAGCCATAAAGACAGAGATATGAGAGGAGATCAAATGTCTAAGAGAAGGGGACAGGGACACCAGAGAGCTACAGAAATCTCAGCCACTGGCAGCAAAGCTCTTAAAGAAGCAAAGCCAAACTCAGACAGCAGTGTCACCAGGAGCTAGGAAACCACTGAAGGAGCTGCCACCGCTTTCCTAACAGAAGGAAAAGGGTTCCAGAGTCTTCCTTGTGAGACATTTATTCTTTATGACCCTGCTCTGCAGCCCCCTAACTAACTTCTTATTTCAAGGTTTACAGCCTCCATCATGAAATGCAATGCAGAGGGCTCATTCGAATCGTCTTTAGGCTCCGCAGGTTCTGCCTTCTCAGCCGGTTCATTTCTCAGCCGGTTTCCTGGCCTTTTGGTCATGGGAGCTATTTTTATCACGTAATCAAACTAGATACCCTGCCTCTTCCGCTGTGCCTTGCGAGAGTTCTCCATCCTGCTCTGGCCGTCGATGTCCCCTGCCCATCCCTGCTTGCCACGCTCTCCTGCTCTCTCGAGACTTTCCAGACACCGAGCTCCCTCTCGACACCATCCTCCCCGCTCATCACTCTCCTGCAGAGCCGCTTACTGCTCTCTCCTTGTCAGCTCCCTATTCTCATGATGGCAGTTGCCCAAAAAGTCCTTTAGGGCCCGCTCCTTGCTGACACATTCGACTGTAAGCAGCCTAAACAACGAATTCACTCTACAAGAGCTGAAGCCACAGCGATACACAAAGGCAGCTTGAAGGGTCAGAGAAAAAAAAAATAATTAACTTGAATCTTTGATGAGGTAGGAAGGCATCTAGTCAATTATACTTAAAATACCAACTCGTGCCCGGCAAGGGAGCTGAGAGGGGTGAGAGGTGGAGTGCGATATCTCTGCCATGCTCGACATCACTGGACTCTGACCAGGTCCCTTACGCTTAGTTCTCTCCCCCGAGTCTGTTGACCTTGGCCCGGGGGTTGTTTCTCCACGAGCTGCAGGCTTCCGAACCCAGCGATGAGAAGGGGGCTCTTGAGAAAAGCGACCGCACACATCCGCGATGTCACTGATCTCGGCAGGGGCCTTTTCCCTGGGGTGTCGCTTTCCAGGCAGTTCACATTTTTCTCAGGGTTTGAGGAAACAAACAGACTCCATCATGTTTACTTCCCGGGGAATATTCCAGCATCATGGGAAATAGAAAGAAGGAAATGGATGATTTTTCACAATGTGGCTATAACTTTCAGAATAAGGAAAAAAAAAAAAAGAATGAGTTTTTCCTAAGACTGTATTCTACTTTGATAAAACAGATGATCTTAAACTAATCTAAGAGGCATTGTTGTTATAGTATGCGTTGTTAGGCACGTTCTATGAACAATTTACCTTCTATTCAAGAAATGGTTTAGATGAAAATTGAAAATTCCTCGGGCTTTGGGAACAAAATGAGTACTCTCACCCTTAAATATCCGAAAACCAGTTCTTTGCTTTCTTCTCTCGGGATTATTTCTGATCATCTATCAAGGTCAGCCTCCGATATGATGTTAGTTTCACTTGGTAGGGAAAATAAAATCAAAGAGATTATGAACCCAGGATTTATGGCATCGGTCAATGCATTTCAGACAGCCCATCTCTAGCCATTCACATAGAAGAACACCATGAAAAAGCCATGAACACGAGGCCACATGCAGACGTGGACAACTGTACAAGCAGAAGACGAAGTGGAAAGCGAGCGAGTGAGAGAAGGGAGAGAAAGTGGGGTTGGGGGGGGCGGGGGGCAGGCCAGGGGGTGTTTCACGCCGGGCAACTCGGTCCTGGGCAGAAATTCTTTTTTTTGGTTGATGTTTTTCTTTTTCTCGATCAGTTCTTAGAAATGTAATATATATTTTGATTTAAGACACTGAAGAAATATGTACTCTTTCATTTTAACGAGTTTTTCCAAAAAAACAAAAAGACAAACTCGTCTTCTCCAGACGACAGGAAAAGCAGCCCCTGCGCTTTCTCACCTCCCAGCCGGGGCGTGTAGTGAGTCGGGTGAAGGAAGGAGCCGGCGTGTTCATTCACCCTCCAGTAAGTACAGCGGCTGGAACCGAGGGGACTTTGCAGGCGCAGATTCATTGGGGGGGCAGCTGGGACCCGTGCTCCGTCCGTGTGCAGACACCCTGTCCCCAGCACGGGACGGCACCACACGGCCCGCCCTGCCGAGCTGTGCCTGGTCACAGTCCAAGCCCACAACTGAGGGATTGCAAATCAAGCTCAGCAGGTGTTTTCCAATATAGAAAACGTAGGCCTGTCAGACACAGCGAAACGGAGCAGAAGGCCCCACATCCTCAGCCTTCGGAACCAAGCAACGCAGACCTTTAAGTGTTGAGGCTTTTTGAAACCTGAATTGATGCCCTTAGCTGAGTTCTACACACACCCGAGTTCTACACACGCCCTGCGAACGCGTGTCTCCGCCCTGGTGGAACTGGGCGTTCCAGAGGCGGACTGGGTTTTCTCCTGACCCCTCGGGACTTAATCTCCTCATTTGCAAATTAAGAAGTCAGGGTTCAGGCTTCAACCTCCAACTGGGCTCTACTCTCCCCCAGCATCCTCTCTAGAAGGTTCACGATGAGACAGAGAAGCTGGCCGGCCTAACCTCAGAGAACCCGCTCCCTCCAGCCGCGCACAGGGGGCGGTCGGTCGCAGATGAAGGGGACTCTGACCTCCACTGCGTGGCCCAGAAACCAAGTGTTTTAGCTTCCGGTTGCTGCGAAGACGAAGCGCCACAAACGGACAGTCTCACCGCTCAGGAGGTCGGAAGGCCGCTGGGCTAATGGGCAGGGCCACACTCCTCTGGAGGCGCCAGGGGACGCCATCTCCAAACTACGCCCTCGGGCCCAGCCCTCAGGCTGCCTTCTCGGTTGTCACTCTGCCTCTCCTGCCCCGCTTCCCCACCGGGATGATCTACGATAATTTCCCGATTTTAAGGTCCCTTCATTAGCGAACTTCGACCCCCTTTCTGTGCAGCCTACCGTGATCCAGGTCCTGGGGATGTCGATGACGACACCGTCACAGGGGCATTATCCTGCCTCCCACACCCACTAACGTGAAGGTCACGTTCAGAATCACTTCTACGAGAACAGAAGTGGAATTTTCCTTTTGGGAAGTGTTTCTTTCCTCTGGATCCTCGAGCTTCCCATGAAGTGTGACCGCTGCTCAGAAGGAGAACGTGACCTGGGCCGTAATTCAGACGCGGTGGAACGTGAGTGGTTAGCTTTTGAGTAGAGCTCAGGGATGCTGGACATCCTGGTGAGGAAATATGTCATTCCTATGGTTTCATAAATGACAGAACTGCAAGACAGACGTTTCCAGGGTGTGCTACATAAATCCCTGCGAGGGAATTAAACACTTAATTCAACCGGTATCTATAAACTTTGGCGTGGGGTGTACGTGTGTGTGGAAAATAGTGAGTGGTCCGGGATGTGCTATTTGTACTAAATTCAAAAGCGATGTTGGCAGGTTATAATTCGGGCTCCCTGCTTTACTGTCCTGCTCAGCATCCACCGTCTAAGGCAAAACAATAAGGGGCTTTTCACAAAGGCAAATGTGCCTGGGGCGTGGAGCTCTGATCCTTGACACAGCGCCCTCTTCAGACAGGCGGCAGTACTGAGGCCTTGGCGGGGAGCTGCGGGTCAGCGCACTCGACTCCAGGGGCTCCAAGAACGCGCTGGGATGAAAGAGGGGGCGCGTCGGAGAGGAGCCACGGGAGAGAAACCCCAAAGATGGGAAAACATCCGGGCTAATTCAGGTCAAAGCCGAAGACGCGCAGGCTCTGAGAAAACTTAGTTCACGGTCCTGACGGCTGGAAAACTTATTTCTGTGCATTTTAAAATTTATGTTATGTTTCATGCAGTTGAAATTATATTTTAAAAAATACATTTTTTTAAAAAAAGAATTAATTCGGCTCTTTTTGCTCGGGTCTGGAACGGGCAAGGAGACAGGAGAGTTTAGTTACGGAGAGAAGTTTCGCCTAAAGGCATGGCCTGCCTGGCTCATAGCCAGCCTGGCCCCCCATTTGCAAACCTTCTTGGCCTCCTCCTGCAGGCTTGCAGTGCCCGGCCCTGGGCGGGAAGGGAGGGGGAGGAGGAGCGGGGTGCAGGAGCCCAGGCATCTTCAGCGCCACCTCAGTCCTGCTACCGCTAAGCCGCGCGGTGGCCCCGCTTGGTGACAGCAGCCCTGCCAGGTTCCTGGTCTCCTTCCAACGCCCTCTGCGAGGGTGGCCCTTGCCTTATTCTGTGCATCAGAGACTACACCTTGGTCAAGTGGCCAGCACCATTCCTTTTATCTACCTATGTACCTATCTATCTTTACCACCTCGATTGGGGTGACATGGGTTCAAAAGATCAGATAGGTTTCTTGAGATTGTCACACGACGCGAAACGAGCCAGGCAGGAGTCAGGAACCACACGCTCCCACTCGTGCACGGCCCCATTGCTTTCAATGACAGCCTGGCTCCTCCCCTTTGCTCCACAGTGGCCCTGGCCCAGCCCGCCCTGACCGCAGGACCAGGCCTCCTCGCGACACCACCCTACGACCCCATCCATCGGATGCCTCCCCACAGCTACCTGCCACCAGTACCCCTGTGACGCGCCACCCCCCCCACCTCCGCAACATTCTAGAACACACAGAAAGTACCGAGGCCTCTTTGCTGCAGCGGCTCTCAAACTTCGGTGTGTAGCAGCGTCGCGCGGTGGGCTGGGGAGCACGCAGGGCTCCGGTTTCATCTCCAGAGTTTTCTGATTCGGAAGGTTTGGGATGGCGCCTGAGAATCTGCATTTCTAACGCGTTTCCAGGTGGTGTCGGGGCTGCTGGTCCAGCGCCCACACTTTGAGCGTCGCTGGTTTATTACAGACCTGCGCTCTGCCACGCAGATTTGACGAATGTTCCATTCGCATTGGCTGCATTCACAGGAGACCTTTTTACTTTCATGACAAATGAAAAATAACTGTCCTAGGTAGAATTGATGGCCTCCCTCTCAGTCCCTTCCCTGCTTCTTCTTTTTCCTGATGACAGCCAGCGCCTGCCAAGACGACATTCTCTGGACACCGACCACCAACCCTTGGCTGAACCCGGCCACGTGAAGTTGGACCTGCTTTCCTTCTACAGCTCGACTCTGCGTCCATCCCGCAGTCTCTCTCGTCCTGCTGCTCTTCGTTTTTCTGTCCCTGCTGAGTCACAGGACATGGCAGAATCGTATACATTAAACTTTCACTAGGAGAAACTGAACTAGGTTCTCATTGCGAGGAAGACTGACCTCACCAGGCAGAGTGTTCACTCGGTTAGTTAAGTTTTAGGTGGGGAGAACCACGATGGCACCCGCAGGACCCTCCCTGAGAGGACTAGGCAGGTAGAGTCCGGGCCCAGGAATTCAGGATGTGGAAAGCCTTGTCCTTCGCAGGCAGGTGTACCCCGGGTTCGGGCATCCTCGCTTCCAGGCTAGAACCGATAGGTAAACGTGACACGTCGCACTGAAGACACCAAATATCGAGCTTGTAATTAAGGGCTAAGTCTCAGCTGGGCCAAGTCAGCACCATAAACATCGGGCTCTAAATGGGTTAAACGCAGTTCTCTAATTCGGTTCTCCCAAGACCACAAATGTTGTGGCAACTGAAAACCATGTAAAATGAAAATGACCTAGATGACCAAAGATAGCCCCAGCCGCCAAGGAATGTTTTCACTCACGCCTTAATCACGTCCTCCTTATTTATGGCATTTACGCAAACGGACACACATGGACGCTGACCAGCACCGGCCCAGTGGACGCGCACCTTGGACACGGGTGGAAGAGGGCCCGCTCGGTTCTCCCTCGTCCTCGCCCCACCGCTCAGCGCCTTCCCTGAGCTTCACCATGAGCACTGTCCTCCCTCCTTGGCCTCCTTCCCGTTTCCACAGGCCAGGTGGCTGGCCCCTCTGAGCCGGCCTGGTCACTGTCAGCTGCTGTGCCTGAGTGAGGCTTTCTATCCACTGCGTCTGCTTCTTCTCTTTATTAGGAAAAGCTCTCCTAAGCTAGTTCCCATCACACCCGCCCAGCTCAGCCCCGTCTGGGCGAGGTGATGGCTCAGCTGGCTTCCTGGCCCACGAGCTGCCCCACCTTTCCTGCGCCTCTCCGAACTCAGGGGACGCGGGGCGGTCTGGCGAACAGACGGCTGGCCACCCAGGTGCCACAGGATCTACCTGAGGGAAAAGTTCATTTTGATCTGATGCTAAATTCCTTTAATTAGTGTAAAATCTAACACAAGCACTGTTTACTTGGTTGTTATGTCATTTATATGTAACTATTCTTGTGAGATTAGCATAAAGTTTATGGTCCAATATTTATGTCACAGCCATGAAACAGTTCCATCATTAATGACCCCATCAGATAACAGAGAGGAGCCTCTAGACTGAAGATTAAACAACACCGTCAAAAACTCAAAATTAATGTACACACAGACTGACACACACCACACACGAGCTCTCTCTTAAGGATAAAAAAACAAAATCCCCGTAATAGACATAGAGAAAGTAGATTTGGTTGTTTGAAACTGAACACTTTAGGTTCTTCCCTGATTTCATTACTAGCGCTATCATTAGTTTTCCATGACAAAACACTGCATTTTTGTCAATTAATTTAAGAGGTTGAACCACTAGGAAGAAGAAGAAGAAAGTAAAAACAGATCCTTTAACTTAAGCAGAAATTTGGAGCTTCTTACAAATGATGAGAATATTTTAGACTAGTCTCAGGACAAAAACGTTGGAAATTCAGTTTTTAAAATAACTGCCACATGTTTTCCTTCTCTCTTTTTTTCCCTCCTTTTAAAATCAAAGGTCTGAGCCACACAGAGAGTTAGGAATTCAAAACTCAGGGACGAGAAGAGAATGCCACAAACGCTCACGGGGGCAGTTTTCCTCCATATTTCCTCAGGTTATCACTACCTGTGTTTTTTCCAAGGAGACGGTTTTACCAAGTGCCCATCCATCCTGAGTGAATTATCATAAATAAAACATAAAAGTAAATGACCACAGTAAACAGACACCTAGAGAACAGCCAATGCTGGGCATATGGAAAAAGCTCATCAGAGCTTTTGGCGCAGGGCTCTTAAATCAAAGGCCAATGGAATTGAATACGTACACTTTACTGCCATGCAGACTTAGGCATCTATTTCTGCAATCAGTAAACCAGATCACTTTGCCTCGGGGACAGATTTAAAATTCTGCACCTTCGTATTTCGTTACTGTGCACTAATGATATACAGCTGTGTTGCCATCGCTACGAAGATCATCTCTTTCTTTTTTTTACTGCTCGGAGTAAAATAAGATCGCTTTCTCAAATTTTAATCGAACATTTAATTGAATTTTAATCAGATATTTGCATGTTTTACACTGGGGCTCTGAAACAGGACATCTCCAATTCCGTCCATCGTGGGCCTGAACCGTCACGTGGCCCTTCCTTCCGCCTCTCCTCACTCTGCCCTCAGTTCTCGGTGTCGGCTGACGTAGTAACACATGTGGTCTTCAGCGGCTTGTTATATTGTAAACGTAGCACTTTGTGACTCGAATCATAGATAACCTGAAAGAATGTATATTTTGTGCTTCTGATGTTTTTTCCATGTTTGCTCCTTTTCTGTACCAGAAACAAAAGATATTCTATCCAAGTCAGTATCTGGAGTTAACCAGCACCCATCACACCACTAACCCCGTCCCTGGATACTCGACAAGGGGCGCGAAGGCACAGGGCAGACGGGACACCGGTGAACACTACCTGGGCGTGGTGTTTCTCATCTTTTCTCTGCCTGCCATTCAGGACTGTATATTATTCCAAACCAGTACAAACCCACTCTGTCTTGTTTTCCGAAAGTATCAGGAGAATATCAATCCCCTTGTTCACAGCTACTGTGCTGTTTTGAGATATTGTGAGGGATAAGTGTACCAGGGGTGATCAACGAATGTGTATAGGTAATGAGGCCCCAAGTCAGGGCACAAGTGCTATATATAGTAAATAGGATAGATAGATGATAGATAGATAGATAGATAGATAGATAGATAGATAGATAGATAGATAGAGAATGATGATAGATACATAGATAGATCGATGATAGATCGATGATAGATAGAAATGAATCACTGGCCACGTTCCTCTATGTACACAGGACGCGGAGATAGATTAGATAGATGATAGATAGATAGATGATAGATAGATAGATAGATAGATAGATAGATAGATAGATAGATAGAGATAGATGATAGATGATAGATAGATAGATAGATAGATAGATAGATAGATAGATAGATAGAGATGATAGATACATAGATAGAGAGACAGATAGACAGATAGATAGATAGATAGATAGATAGATAGATAGATAGATAGATAGATAGATAGATAGATAGATAGATAGACAGACAGACAGATGCCTCACTTCTGCCTGGAAAGGCATTACTAGGTCTAGGTCTTGAAAGCAGTTGGGGGAGGGGAAGCAGGTGTGGGAGACACCCTGGGAGAGGCAGCACCCATGAGCTTTTACAAAGGATCCTGGCACTGCACATGTCGGGAGACTGACGGGCGGTCACAGTGACTGGACCTTTGGGCATGTTGTGGGCATCGAGTCTGCCCAAACAGAGGGCCAGACCACAGTGGTCTGAGCAGGTGAGATGTGAGCTGGTAGCGGTAAGAAACCATGGGAGTTTGGCAAAGGCCAGTGACACAAAGTGATGCTTAAGAAGATTAATCCGGTGGCAGATTGTTTTCAGGACCTCACTCTGAGATTTAATAACAGGCAAGAAATTCTGTTCGTCTTTTTCCTCACATCCGGTCCTTATTGGAGGTGAGGAACAGTTGGTTAATATCTCCTGATAATAACCCTTCCCAAGCTTGAAGAAGAAGTCTCATTTGAAATTACGGAATTTGAACTGAGGCATAAAGGTGACTTTGACCAGGTTTACTCCTCCCGTGTGAAGAGGAGGCGGGCGCCTGCCCGTCAAGTCGGTGGTGGCCCCCGAGGCTCTGATGCTTCGCCATTTCTCCTTCTCTCACTCTGTGGCTTGGTGGTTCGACCCACCTCCTGTCAGAACCGCTCACAGGTCCACGTTCTCTCCTGCGTCCCTACGTCCCTAAAGCAATGGGCCCCTCTGGCAGCTCCTCGAATTCTCCAAGCAAAGCCGCTCCATCTTCAAGATTCCTCTGCCTTCCTCTCTTCTGGGGAAACCGCACCTCCTGCCGGAGACTCTGCTGAATTAGCCCAACGAAGCCTGATTATTCCTTGACGCTTCGTGTCCTCTCCGTTCTTAGCGATGAAAACGTTTTCCTTTCTCTGCCTTTTTGAGGGAACGATCTGTTCTACACAAGGGAAAGATTTCGAAAATAGGAGCCTATTTCTTTCACGCACCTAGTTTTGTTTTGTTTTGTTTTGTTTCTAAATTATGCTATCAAGGTAAATTTTCCGTAAGGGTATGTCGCCGATTTGTTCTGCCTTTTATAACCAAGTCTATTACGGTAACTTTTGCTTGGTGCCAAGGCGCCATCACTGAAAAGCATCATCCTTCTTCCAAACTTTCTTTCCCAGTGTCCTCAGCAGCAATACGACCCCGACGGCTGTCCAGCAAAAACCCGGAGTCGCCCCACGCCCACTGTCACGGCGCATCCTGTCGGCTTCCCGCCAACGGGAGTCTGAGCCGTGCTTAGGGTGCCTGCTCTTCCCCTTGGGACCCGTGCCCCTGCCACCTCTTGCCTGGGTGGTCGCTGTCACCTCCCGACTGGTGTCCCTGCTTCTACCGCGCCCCCTCCCATGGGGCCGGAACAGTGACCGGGTCAAAGGCGCGCGCTCGCGCGGCTGCTCCACGGTCCTCGGAACCGAAGCCCCCGCCCTCGGCGCCCTGAACCGCGACAGGCTAAGGCGGCTCCCGCTCAGTGCGCCCGTGTCCTCGCCGGCATTGTCGCTGGTTCAGGGCCTGTCGCGCACGCTGGGGGTGGCAGGCCGGGCCCGCGCCTGGACACCCTTGGGTGAGCCATGGCGCGCCGAGGCGTGACTGTGGACTGGCGCGCCCTGGGTGCGCTGCTTCGCAGGAACACCTGTCACCTCGCCTTTCGCCCTCCGCCCCTGCAGCTGGGCCGTGACCCCTGCGCGGCGGGTTGCTGCCCCTGCTCCCCGGCGGACCCCAAGCCTCGGGGCGCGGGGTGAAGCTGCAAAGAATCAGCGGTGCCCTGGACGGCGCGGTGCCTGTGATGACCGGGCTTGCCCACTGGAAAAGCGGCCAGCCCCGTCCGGTCTCCGCCCATGGGAAATGCCCCGCACCCGAACTGAGACCCCTGTCCCCTGTCTTGCTGCCACGACCTGCAGCAGCCGTCACCTGACCGCCGCTGACCCACATCCACAGCTTCCACACTGCGAGGCCACCCCAGTCCGACCCCTGACCCGCGCTGTGGCCAAGGTCCGCAAGCGCGACATCCACGTGCACCCTTAGTCTCGTTTAAAAACGGGGGCTGAATTGTGTAATTTAAAAACCCTCGAGGGTGTGCGTATGTGAGTCTGTGTGTGTGTGCAGGGTGGGGGCGCCATGGTACAATGGAAAAGCATGATGTTGGAGTCAGCGATTCCAGTTTTTAATCTTGACTTTGATATGAACTTGCTGCATTATCTACAACATGTCCCCACCTCTTTGCCCTCCGTCCCTCAACCATATAAATCGATCAATTAAACCAAATAAGTGATGGAAAATGTGTGTGCTCCTCACACCCATGCCCATAGCAGGTCTGACTTATCAATCGCGTATTCTTACCTGCTAGACAAAGATTTGTCATCTCACCATTGTTAACTTAATGCTACAGAAAGTCACTGCCAAGCAATGAAAGATAGAATATGGGATAAGCGCTATATTTGCCTTTAAAGATCTTTACGGCCTCTGAGTCCCTTTTTCCCTATCGTCAAGGAATGACAGTTTTCAGTATTAGTGACCAGGACTTGTAAAGATACATAAGTTACTTCAAAATTTGCTGCCTCCCAAATATATAACAATATTAATAATGAATACCACTTACTGAGTATGATGTGCCAGGTCACAGATTTTTAATGCATCCATAAATCTACCTATTCCACACGTCTGGTCACCAGAACAGCCTTGTAAGACAGGCATTTTTATCTTCAACTAGGAAATTCAGTAGCTTGCTCATGATTATACTTCTACGGTGACGATATTTTGAAATTTATCATTTCTTACTTATAAGACTGGCACTTGACAACATGCTCGACTAACCTGGCACTAAAGGAAAAGAAACTTTCATCTATTGTTGGTAAAAACACAAAATTTGCATATGAGCCTTCTGAAGGAAAATCAGGTGATACTGTGTAGGTATTTGTTTCAAAGCCCAGAAATTCTACTCCTAGGAATTTGTCCTTAATATACACCTGCGTAAATTCAAAACAACACGTACACAAGTTTATTTATTAGGGCATTGTTTGTGATAGTAAAATATTGTAACCACCTAAACGCTCATCCATCAAAGACTCGTTAAACAATGGAGTGATGGTAGGTATGAAAAGAATGATGATCTTCATAAATTGATACAGAATCATTTCCAGGATACAACGTTAAGTGAAAAAAGCAAGAGACGAGAAAGTATACAGTATGCTACCTTTTGTGTAAGAAAGAAGGTAAATGAAAGATACATGTGAATATCTATCTTGCCTGTCTATCATCTATCTATCTACCTATCTGGTGGGAAAAAGTAGAGGGATTTGAAGAGAGACTTTGCTGAGTATACTTTTTTACATAGTTTTGGCTTGTGAAACATGTCGATGTTACATATTTTTGAAAAGTAAAACTAAATTAAAAAGTGTAAAAAAAAAATCGAGCACTAAAATGAAATGCAAACAGAAACAAGCGATTTTAGCAGTATGTGAAATTAATAACATATCCATATAGAAAAAACTTAATTCAAGTAATTTTTAAGCACACTCTCTAGATTGTTTATCTTTGTAGGACATAAAGGACGCTGCGAATAATTTCACAACGTTACGTCCTCGGGTTGTTATCAGCGGGAGCATGGGTGACGTAATTCTGAAACTATTTAGTGTGTACATTGATAGAACAAATGAATAAACATTTTGATGTCGTTGGAAACCTCAGCTGATTTTCACTGAGGCAGAAGGAGATAAATGGAAGAGGATAAAGAGAAAGAACCCTATCGTGTTGGATTTCAATAGTACATATTAGTACTCATGATTTTAAGGGTTTTGTTTTTTCTTTTTCCAGTGAAAGGATCTAGAAGAAATAACATTTCTGTTGCAATTGTATCCAGACGCCAGGTTCCGATTTCTCAAACTTATTTCCCATTAAAAGGAGCCAGGTCTCCTTGGAGACATGGAAGATTGTGGGTCCCAGGCAAGTAAAGTGCAAGATGAGCCTGGAACATCTTGTGCCAGGAAGCAACAAAGTACTCAAAGATTAATGGGACCATGTGAAAAGGACCCAGGAGCCGGCATGAAAGGCCACCTGCTGACCAAATTTAGGATCAAAAAGAAAAATGATGGTAATGGATTATAATACACCAAATTTCAGCATCAAAAAGAAAAATGATGGTAATGGATTATAATACACCGAATTAAAAAAAAGAGATCAAGAAATGATGGTGATATGAGGAGAGAATGGGAGAGAAAAGAATGGCTCTCTTTTTACAGTAGAATGACAGCTAATAAATGTAGAAGGTAAGATTATAAAATCACTGTTAGATTGTAGAAGATAAGATTCGAAAATTACCATTTTGTAGCACAATAAAATAGCCGGTTCGGCCATGAATTATTAAGGAATAGTTAAAGCGATGGGTCCAGGTTTACTGAGGCACAGAATGTTTACACGACCTCAGATAATTACCCCACAAACGACTTACTAATTTTCAAAGGGAAAATGGGACTTTACAGTGAGACGTGCCATGGGCGGGATGGCCTGACGTCACGGCATTCTGTTCCTCCTGACACAACGTGGTCGAGACACGAGCTGTCCCCTCACTGTGCTCCTGCTGGAAAATTCCCATAAAGAATCCGAAGATTCCAGGATGTGGTACAACCTCTGGGAACAGCCGGTTGGATGCTTCAGAGGATTCAACGTCGCGGAACCAAACGAGGGACGTGGAGAACTGTTCTGGAGAGAGCCTGCAGAATGATGCCAAAAGAGCCGCATTCGATGCGTGAGCCTTGGTTGACACTGGATGAGGCGGAGCTACAGTGGACGTGTTTTAGACCGGAAAATCCGAGTACGGGCTATATGTCGAGTAACGTCATTGAAGTAGTGTTGATTTTCTTAGGTGTGATGATAGTGCTGTGGTGGGTCACTAGAATGTCCTTGTTCTTGGGAGCTGCATGCTGAGTACCGCAGAGATGAATGTCCACTGTCTAAACGTCAACTCTAATTGACAGCTGTGCGCATTTATGATCTCCAAGCCCTTACCTTCTCTTCTCTCTTTATTTTCGCCGGGCGTTTTAGCCCACCACTGTATCGACGCTGCCTTTATCACAATCACTAGGGCCTTTCATCTTGCCAAGTCCAGAGGCCACTTATCTTGAGCCATCACCCTACGTGAGGGGGCAGAATCTGACCACACCTGTTCATTCTGAAACTTCCCTTCACAGTCTTCCCAGATATCGTTCCCCTCATTTTTCTACTCCTTAGCAACCTCTTTTCTGACGCCTGTTCATCTTCCTGCCCTCCAACAGTTAACGATACCCAGAGCTTAGCCCTCGCTCTCCAGGTAGACGGTTCATTTTTCTAATTTATTTTTTCAAACCCACTCCATTAGCTCTTCTTTCTTGAGTCATATCTGAGGCACCTCCCATGGTTTTTCATGATTCTCGCTGAAGTATTAATGAAGATCTCATACTGAGGTATTTAAAGTTCCAAAGCGACCTAAATAAAAAACTTGACTCTCTCTTAACTTCCTGTCTCTCTCCACGCCTCTTTCCACAAAGGGCACCACCATTCACCCAGCAACGTAGGCCACAGACCCAGAGCTTGTCCTGAATTCTTCTCTTTCCCCTCATTTAATTCAACCCACGTCGCCTCTGTCTTCCAAATGCAGCTGAGGCCAACCAGTGCTCACGGCCTCCGCTGCTCTCGCCTTAGCCCCAGCCACGTCGCCCCCAGCCCGGGCTGCTAAAATCCCACCCTAACTGGTCTCCTTGCTTCCCCAGCTGCCTTCAGCTCGTTTGGTTTCCATACCAACGGGGCTCTTTAAAACTATAAGTCATATCACACTACTTCCCATACCTCAAAATTGATCAAGAGCTTCCTGTCAGATTCAGAATGAGACCTGAGTGCCTGCCAGGGGCTGCGACCTGCCCCGTGTCTCGTCTCTAGCCATTCCCCGTCGTTCGCTCGCTCTAGGCACACTGCTCCAACTTGTCCCCTCGTCCCCGCTTGAGGCGCTGCCAGCTGCTTCCTTCTCTCCCAGGGCCGGCCACATGTCCTTGCATGGCACTGGGTCCCTGTCGGACGCTAACTCCTCCGAGAGAGCTTCCTAAGCCATCGGCCCTGTCTACTCATACTTGCTTTTATTTTTCTGCATTGAATTTTCTTCATTTACCTTTTGCACACGGATATGTATGGGTTTATCTGCCGATTGTTTGCTCTCCCCGTGAAACCAGAGAAACTCCTGAGCGACTCTAAGCGGCCACTGCGATGCTCCCAGCACCGGGACCAGGGCTCGGCGCGCTGTGCCCGAATGTGTCGGAAACGCTGGTCATTTCAGTTTGCATGCCTTTCCTCTCCAATCCAAGAGTTATTTAGAAGAGCACAGTATTTTTAAATTCCCTGTCTTATGTGTTTCTTAGTTTTTTTTATTATAAATTTCTCGTTTTACTATATTGTGATAAGAGAATGTGGCCTGTGGTTTGGGAATTTATTGAACTTTCCTTGGTGACTATTTATTGTAAACGTTGCGTGGACATTTGAGGAAAAAAATCATTAAAAAACAACAACATGTAAAGGCATTTACATCAGGGCACACGGTTCTTTCGCCTCAGTCTCCGATATTATTATTTATCTTGTTACTGAGTTTTTGGGGCCCCCTTAAATTCTGTGCCTGAGGTGAATGCCTCACTTACTTCATCCTAATCCATGCCCAGTTTCAAAATTAAGCTTGGTGTTTACCGTTGGCTGTTTCAATCAGGGGTATGCCTCGTTAAATGAATTATGTGGCTTCCCGCATTTACCTGTGCTCTAAAACAGCTAATACGTAAGGAAAGAACTATCTGTCCCTTTGAGGCCTGGTAGATGTGACCTACAAAATTACAGGGGTCTGCTGCCATTGGTGGGAGGGCAGGGGAGGGAGATTTCATTTCAATGTCTATTACTCAAGTTTTCTGTATCTTTTTGAGCCGATTATAGAAATTCATATTTTCCTCCAAAATCGTAGACACTTCCCATTTTAGGTTTACAAAATTGTTAACCAAAAAGTAAATGTATTATCCTCTTCTAATTTAAAAATTTCCCTATAACTATAGTTACTTCTCCTTTGTCTTTAATGTTATTTCTCTTTTAGTTTATTTTAAGTATTGACTAACATTTGTTTCATTAATTTCTTTTGACTTTTTTGCATATATCTGCATCTTGAGTTGGAAACTTAGTTCATTTATTTTATATATTAACTTTCATCATTAGAGCTTTTAGCTTTCTGTTCTGAACCATTTGAATTTTCCATTTTGATCTCTTTTTCAGTTAATACTTATTCAGAAATGTTTTTAATTTTTTTAACTTACAGATACGGATTTTCCTGAATATATTTTTGTTACTGATTTCTGACCGTATTGTATTGTGGTCAGTACACGTGGCCTATGTAGTATAAACCTTTGGAATTCAGCGATATTTTCTTTGACAGGGCACGGGCAGTTTGGGGGGAATGCTCCGAATGTGTTTGAAAAGAAAGCGTTTTCTTTCTTTGTTGCTATGATGTTTTCTCCATAATATCTACGAGAGCAAGTTTGGCGGCAGAGTCACTCAAATTCTCATATGTTCGTATTCATGTTTTATTTACTCTGTCTGTCTTTTCGGAGAGAGGGATATGACAGTCTCATGATAGGGCAGCGGATCTATCTATCATTCCTTATAGTTTTGTCAGCTTTTAACATGTTTTGAAGCCATATTATTAGAGAAGCATAAAAAGTCATGGCTGTTTTATTATCGGTTAATTATGTCTTTTGCCAATATAAAATATTCTTTTTTCTTTCCTTTCTAAGGCTATTCACATTGAATTCTACCATGACTGATACGAATATTCTACAACAGCTTTCTTTTAGTTAGTATTTGCCTTTGTCATAGAAAATTAAGATTCTGGGTTGTATTTCGAAGCTAATCTATTAAAGCACAGAGTGTTGTGTATATGAGAAAAAGAAAAAATAAGAATATACACTAGAATTTGCTTGTATTTTCCTTAAAAGCTACTAAAAGAGAACACAGGAAACCAAGCCGCACTGACTAGATGCCTTGGCCGAATCCTGAGTGTCTGAGTGTTAAAAATCCATAGGCGGCTAAGCTCAAGGCTGAAGCCAAATATCACCACCACAAAACGACCTTCTGGGATACAAGTATGTGAAAATATATATGAAGCTACGTTATAATTACCACTTTATTATTAAAATTTGTCAGTCACATTTTAGAAGTTTGGCGTTATAGAGAAGAGACAATAATTCTTTTTTGAGCACCGTCTGCGGCTATAGAAAATTACATTGGACATTTTTAACACCAAATAGTTTCACTCTTCCAACTGAAGTTAGTATAGAAGCAAGAGACTTTTTTGGCCAGCTCTGGCATATCAGGTCCTGCTAATGGTGCTGTCTGCCACCGTCCTGTGAATTTTACACTCTTCCCTTGATACCAACTGAAATGAAAATGAAGGCATATCTGCTCTCTAACTCCTGGACGTGGGATCTGGTCAGTGGCGATCACGCCCTCTCAATGAGGCGGACCCCACAAAACTACACACAGACTTCAGGCCATCACCCTCACTGACATGTTTTCTTCTTCACGTACTCACTTCAACAAAATCTGTCGTGAGATGTTGAATCTAGAAAGGCAGCATTAGAAAAACAAAATTGGCTTTCAAGATGACAAAATGGTCTCTGAATTGCCATCTCATCTCGGTTTTTACTTTACGCCCACCAATTTCAGACACCTCCCTGGGGTGGATTAGTAAATGACATTGAAATTGGTGTTTGGTTTCTCAGCCTCCACAATGCTGAGGGCCATGTAAAAGCTGGAAAGTATTTGCTGGCTAAGGACTGAGGCCCAGCCAAACCTTGGTACATCCTCATGCAAAGCTCGTGAAGTGGAACTTTGTACGTTCTCTTTCCAATAATTTTAAGCTCATAAAGTATTTTAAAAGTTAACTTGAGTCACTATTTACTTATAAAAATAGGCTTTTTTCAAAAGTTCTTATTTACTTCACCTGTTTAAAAAAAATATTGCATTTATCTGCACGCTCAATCCTGACAAAATCTGCACAGTCTTTATATTAACGGTCCTAGTTAAACAACAAGCTACCAGTAGTGGCCTATTTATCACAAGACTAGTGACTAAAGTTGATTCCTAAACTAGAGTTTACAGTATGAGATGTTCAAGCATGGTTTTTTATGACACATATTCTAATGAGTCTGTCCTTTTAGCAAACTACATTTTTTCTGATGGTCTCCAGGTCACACAGTTGGACCACCTAGGGCATGGTTAAAACAAGCTGTTCGACATGAGCTGAAATCTCTTTGCCCCTGGCTGTGAAGAGACTTGGACAGAAACTCAATTTTATGTTGGCAAGATATACAACAAGCACACTGACAAGAAAGGATCTTCACCTTAACTTGACTAGTGCTTGTTTACTCAGTGCCCTTAAAATAAATGTTTTGAAATTATTTTCAATGTTTTCATTTACTCATGTTATAGGAGGTCATGGCTAGCTCAGCAAGTCTGCGTTCATTTCCATAGCATCTGCTAATAGTCTATCTCACTCTCAAGGTTCTTGACTAAATTGCCATTTAATCAAGAATGAAGTAAAAATAAATGGTAATTATAATTTCGATTACCACAGCTTGTGATATCTATTTTAAACCTTTATTTTCAAACTTCCTGAATTATTTTTATAAATATCTCTCTTATAAACAGATGTACTTAGATTTATTTCATATAGTCTTAAAGTCTCTTTCTTTTAATAAGCTAGTTACATTCATATTGCGATTTACTGATTATGTGGAGAATCACTTCTCCAATTTTTTCTTGTGTCTTCCGCTTACCACAGTCTCTAGCTGGTCTCCCCTGCCACTTTCTTGCTTCTTATTGTGTTCATTTAGTTTTCTCTGATCCAACTTTTTCTTTCACATGTTTGAAATTGTCAGAAGGATCTGAGACTATACCATATTTACAAGCAATAATTAATTAGAAGCCACATATTTTTGAACCTGATTGTTAAACAGTAAAGAATAAATGGCTTGAGTAGCAGAAGATATATAACCAAAGAACGAATTAATGAGCTTGAGATCAAGACGAAATATTCTCCCAGAATGCAGCAAAAGGATAAAAAGATAGTAAACCTGAACAAAAAGGAAAAAGTTAAGATCTCTTCTGATATTGTTATATACCAGTACATGGACAGGTGCTGCCTATATTAGAGTCAAGATCCGAACAGTCCAACTTTTGTTCTCGACGAAATTCCAGAAGGACAGAAAGGAGACAATAGTCAAAGAAACCATAGAAGAAAATCTGCAGAATGAAGGAAGACGTGGGTTCCTGTGCTAGAAGAACCCATTGCCAGCTGGGATATTTTATTAATTACCCAAATAACACAGAAAAAAATGTTTACATCTAGACATACTATACTGAAATCTTAGAGCATCGACAAATAGGAAAGAACCCTAACAACTTCCAGAATAGCAATTCTGAAAGAGGGATCAGGAGAAGACGGTGTCGGATTTCTCATCCACGGCATCAGGTAGAAAGTGACAATGAGACATTTTACGATACTGTTATCATCTTGATACAAAAACTAGACGAAAACAGCATGAAAAAGGAAAATACAGTTGACCTTTGAACAACATGGGTTCGAACTGCTCAGGGCTACTTACACGTGGGTTGTTTTCAATCAGTACCTGTACTGTCTCGTTCTGTGGACACGGGCAGGGGTGGGGGGCCAACTGCACACAGTGATCCGCATTCTTTTATAGAGGAGACTTGAGCCTCCATGGGAGTTGGTATTCATGGGTGCCCTGGAACCCATTCCCTGTGGAAACTGAGCGACAACGTAAGTTTTAGGAAGTTAAAACTTATGTGGGCCCCTAACTTCCACGTTGTTCAGGGTCAACTGTATAGAACAATGACCTTCATGAACACAGATGCAAAAACTTTTAAGCAAAATACACCAAACCAAATCAAAATAATACTTACAACCAAATTGAATTAATCCCAGGAATGCGGGAATTATTTAGCATTAAAAAAAATCAATAAATGTAATTCAGCATCTTGTTTCATTGAAGAAAAAGCACTATCTGATCATTTTAATAGATAAGAAAAACTTGTAACAAATTAAAAATCATTAATATTTGAAATTGTTAGCAAAATGGAAATGAGAGAGAACTTCCTTAGTAAGAAATAAAGTATAAAACAAAAACCTATAAGAAACATGAACCTAAATGATGACATGTTAGACATATACCTTCTGGAATCAGGAGTAAGACAAACATGACCAGTATCACTGTTTCTTCTCAACACTGTATTTTCGGTTAGTAGAGCAAAAAAAAAAAAAAAGTGAAAGATATTAGAAAGGTGTGAGAATGAAAAAAAAAAAAGTGTCTTTTTTTTTCCACAGAGGTGAGTGGCTACACAGACAATCCCAAAGAATTTGTCTTCAAATTAATAATAGAGTTTAGAAAGGTGGCTGAATATAAGATCAACTATACTACAGTTAATTGGATTTCTACATAACAGTATTACACAGAAATTATAATAACAAATAATTTTTAAACTCATACCAATTACCATAGAAACAAAAAATATAAGGTTATCTATGAAGAAATATAAGAATAGATGTGCAAGGCCTTTTATAGAGAAAATTTCAAAACTTTGTTAAAATATGTTAAAGAAGATCTTGGCAAAGAGAGTTAACGCTGCGAAATTATTAATTCCAATTTAATCTATAGATTTAATGAGATTTCACTCAAAATCCCAATAATTTTTTTTAAGGGGTTCTATAATCAAGGACCTAAACAATAGCCAAGAGATCCAAAATAAGAACAAATTAAGGAGATTAGGCCCACACAGTAATGGATTAGTGGGTAGGTGCCAAGAAAGCCGAGGTGACCAATAAAAAAGGCAGAGAAACCCCAAAAACAGGTTCACACTTACGCAGAAACTTGATATACAATAGCAGCAGCATTGTGTATCATCGAGGAAAGGAAAGACTATTCAATACTGAGGAAGTAACCCGTATGGGAAAAAAGCGAAATAGAATTTTTCATGTTACACTATAGACCAAATCAACGCGAGATCCAAAGATACAAGACAGACACTTGAAAAGAAAATATAGGAGGATATCGGTATGCTCTTAGAGTAGAGAAGATTTTTAAAAATAAGACCAAAAAAAAAGTATTAACCATAAAAGGTGAGATTGATCGATTTGACTGCATTAAGAATACAAATTTTCTCTTCATCGAAAAGAATCATAAGGTTTTTTTTAAACACCATAAACAGTATTTGTAACACATATAACCAACAAAGAGTTGATACTCAAAGACCTGTTACAAATCACTATGAAAAAAACAAGTAATTGAATAGAACAAAGAAAATTCAAAACAAGAGGAAACATGAAAACTATTAAAATATATGAAAAGATGTTCAATCTCTTGAATAATAAAGGAAAATGCAAACTCATCCCACAAAAGATACAGTTCATGTCCTACAGACCAGGAGAAAATGAGAGTCTGCTGACAGCAGGGCCGGAGGCGTCTGGACGAGGAGACCCTCTTAGGGAACGACAGCCCCCACCCTGGCAGCCTGAGGCCTCGGAGGGCCTCTCTGACCCACACGCACAGGTGCACACACACAAACGTGTCCGCAGCACCACTGTCACTAGAGAAAGGGAAAGAAAAAGAGGAGGGAGGGGCTACGCAGCCGTCCAGCCATGGAGGAACCTATACATCAAATTAGGCGTCTCCACACGCAGCACGTCTCGTAAAGAGGGGAAAAAGTGAACAGACTGCAACTATTCGCAAACGCATAATGGAAAGAAAACAGTAAGTCACAGAAAACGTCTACTGTTCTTATAAAGTCTCCCCAAAAAGCAAAATTAAGTATGTCGTTTAGACATATAGACACTTATGGTAAAACTTGGGGTGGGGGTGAGGGAGATGCTCAGGAACGGTTGCGGTCACTCTTGGCTTATCCCCGGGGTCCCCTACAGAAAGTGCTGTGAGTTGTCTTTTGCTGCATTAGAGCAGATTGAGGATGACAGAGTGACCATGGGGACAATCAGAGGCAGTGACCGAGAACGCAGAGTTTAAGATAAAATGGGTCAGAATCTGATTTCACACCCGATACCCGAGACCACTGAGAGCCGCCCCCCGGCACAAAGGTCTACTGTACCTTTTTCTTGGGGTTGAAACCATTTTTAGAAAGACCTTGCTTCTGAATTCTGATTATATTTAGAAGCACACAAAGGCCTTACAGAAACCCTTTGGTTGCATTAAAAAAACTCACGGCCATGAGAGGTGGCTCTGCGAATTCACACTCGGTAGTCGGGCAGCGTTTTGAAATGGTTTTGTCTCTTGGGATTTTCGTTCCTGGTTTGTCTTTTGTTTCTCATATTTATATTTCGACACTTTGTTCTGTTTGCTATTTCGGATGCGTTTGTAGGGAGGAGGGGATTTTGCATTTTGTTCTGATGTCTTGCTTTTTTTCGAAACGTACTTTAGAGCAGTTAGGAATTTCGTGTTAGCAATAAAGCGGAGAGGCCGTGAGGGATTACAGAGATGTTTATGTACTACACACCTGTTTGTGTCTCTGCTTATGCTGCTCGCTTTTCAAAGTCACATGCATGAAAATTCACGAAAATGTTAGCGTAGGTGCTCTGTAATATGGACAATATATACGGGATAACAGTTTTGTGGTATTAGATGAATTTTCGCCCCTTTTGCTATATTCTCTCCTCTTCCAGGTCCTATTTTCATTGCCAAGTGTGTGAATGTGTGTATGTTTGGGGAAAGGGTGGAGGAAGGAGAAAAGGACCGTAGAACACAATGCAGACCCCCCAAGGTAGCGGCAGAATGACAAAAACCCTAATAAATTCTCCTAATACTTCCAACCAGTCACTCATGTACTGAGCCCACTACAGCCATTAATGAAACTGTTTAAATCAGTCTGAGAGAGGCTGCAGCATCAGTCGGCGACAAAGCCAGGACCCAAACCTGGGCCATCTTACTCCAGAGTCTTTATCAACCTGACATTAATCTGCTACAGTGGTTTATATGTTCAAATGTGAACATACAGTAGGAAAAGTCTCATTTTAACGTAAAACCGTATTTCGATAGGATGTCTCACTGGCCCCAAATGATAAGCTTAACGTCGTCTGCTGAGCTCTGCAATGACACCCCCACGACTTGGCATGTTGCAGCTCCCTAGAGAGGACGGCATCTCTTCCCAACTCCACAATCACTAACGGCCCCGTGGAAGCATCGGCCACAGTAACCAGCTGGTGCCGGAAATCGGGGCCCCTCAACAGAATCTTCTCAGAGGGCTGGTTGATGAACACTTACCAGCACGCCGCTGGACCTGTATCTACTTTTATTGCAATTCAACATGTATTCTTCTTTTATAAAAAACTATCTTGAAATTCCAAGTGGGAGAGTTAACGATTACTATGGACAAAATGCTGGTGCCGTGTGATAGCCACTGTTTTCCAGTTCAGGATGACTTTTAACTCACAAAGATTCAAAGAAGTGAGGGAGATAACACTGATCGCTTGGTTCACAAAAGCTTAGAGAGCATAAGCCTGATCCCATCCCCTTCACCCTCGCCGTATTCCGTGCCAACTGCCAACACGATCCGACACTTTTGGCAGCTTGGCCCTTAGCGGCTTTTTGATTCAGCATCTCCTATTTATCCATCATGCTCCAGGGACCTTTACTAAGAGGCCCAAATGAAGTGTCAATAACATCACCTCATTTGTAGAGATGATCAAAGAGCCACTTCCAAGTCCCTGTGCTTTGATATCTCAGAACAGAGGAAGTAGATATTGTGGGAAGTAGATATTGCGGCTTTTAAATATCACTGATTTAGTGGAATAATGGTATAGAATAATTCATAAGAAAAAGAGAACAGATGACTCAATACCAAAAAAGAAGACTTAAGTGAATCGAGATGTCCATCTAGAATCTAGGTTAAAAATACACTTTAATTGGCTCTTGTATGAATTAGTTTATGGTCTACTGAATAGACAAGATATCTTTAACCATTTGTAAATCCATTACAATTTTATAATCTTAATTACTTTTAGCCAACGAACAGCAAAATTAGGGCTTTGTCTTTAGGGCTTTGTCTTTAGTGTGGTGGTTTCATACACTTTTAGCTACTTTTGAAAGAACATGCCGATCTGCAAAATCAGGCACAGTATTCTGAACAAAGTTAACTTCAGAACAGACAGAACTGGTGACCCTCGCCCAGGGGGGCCTGTGACCCGGTGATCCAACTAAAACATACACACTCCAAGCAGCTCTCTCACCCGCCTCGGACTTGATCGTCAAGAAGGCAGTAAACTTGTGTTTAACTTAGTTGCACAAGAAAATATTTAGTACACACTCTGTAATTGGGCCCGGAGAATGTGGAATCCCGTCTGATGCCATCTGTCATGCCGGGGAAAACAACAGAGGAAGATGCTGGTAGAGTCCTTCAGAGCGTCTGAGAATGGGTAAGAGATGCGATGCTCCATCCAGAAGCAGTGGAGCGATGTGTCAGCTTGTCTCGGGGGGCTTAGTCGTGTGTTCTAATAATTACTCTTACACAGCGTTAACGTGTGCCGGGCATCGCTCCCTGTGCTTTACAGAGAACTAAGTCAATTCTCAAACCACCCCATGACATAAGTACTTTGAGTGTCCTCATTTTATGGACGAGGAAGCTGAAGTCCAGAGAGGGAAAGTAACTTTCTCGAGGTCATCCAATTATCCGAGGTGGGGGAGGGGGGCTTGTGGCAGTGGAACCCACGTGGTCCGGTCCCAGAGTCTATCCAGCCCCTCCTATTACCGCCTCTCTGCGTCAGGCAGCCATAGTGAGGGGGGAGCACCCATAACCACTGCGTTTCTTGGGGTGGAAATGGGCTTCAGCAGTATCTAGTCCATATGAGCCTTGTGTGTATTTTCCCTGATTTGCAGTTAAACGGTCTCTGCTTCCTCAGTTCTAGTCATGGGATTTCCACTCTGTGAAGTAATTAATTGTATAATTGGGAAGTTTTCATTGTTAGAAATTCTTCAAGACAAAAAGCCTTCTACCTCCCTGTGTCTTTCTAGTGCCCAGAGTTCTGCTCTCTGAAGCAAAACCGAATAGGCTGCTCCCCTTCCAAGTGTCAGCCTAGAAGGGCCCACTACGCATGCAGCACAGCTGTCACGTTGCCCTGCGGTCCCCTGTTACAGAATAAACATCCCCGCTGTCCTTGAAGTTCCTCTTTTCACCTTGCGTTAAGACCGTTTGCTCTTCCCGGTCTCCCTCTTACACCGAGGATGCCTGAGCAGGACGCGGATCTGAGGGGCAGGACCGTGCCCTCCGTTCAGCGGGCTGCCATCTATACGACTTAATGGGCAGGACCGTGCCCTCCGTTCAGCGGGCTGCCATTTTGCCATCTATACGACTTAATGCATGGATTTTTCCATCTATACGACTTAACGCATGGATTTTAATCAGTCTTATTCTTTTTTCTTTTTCGGTCACATTAAGATTTAAGTCCGCTAAGACCTCCAGGCCTTTTTCATCTGAGTCGCATTGAAACTGGATCTCCATCCTACATGTACCCAGGGTTTTCTTTTTTAGTCCCCAACACAGAATTCGCTACTTTTATCCCTGTTAAAATATATCTTAAGGGCTTGGGCTCGGCATCATGTAAGCTCTGTCAAAATGTTTTGAATCTTAGAGTTTCGTAAGGTGTCACGACACTACGGAGGGTGTGAAGCTTTTCCATGGGCCTTAGGGACCGAAATGAGTCAGGTGAGGGCAGCGCAGGTGAAGCGTCCTCCCAGGGCCTGCGTTAGTCCACCGGGGCTCCCTTCTTACCTTCCATGTTTGCTGGGACTGTTGGGAAGTGTCAAGACTGTAACCGCGAATGACAAGGGCATCCATCGCTTCCCAGAGCCTTAATAGGAGCAGGGGAAACGATGACTCGGGGAAGGGAAGGGACATGTGGGGACTAGTCTGTCCCTCGTCCCCACGCCCGGTAACAGTGAGGAATTTGGTCGTTGCAAGCCGCTTCCCCACACCAGACGATTCCAGCCTGCTCTTGCTCACACTTCTTACTTCCTCCTTACGCTGGATTTACTCACAAACTTCGAGCCTTGTTTCTATGCCTCCAGTGTTTTAGGTCTCAGAAGGAAGTAACCTCTGCATTTATATTTCTAGTGCATAGTTATAGTCACGGGATGGCCCTTTCTGGACAGGTTTGGTTTTGTTTCGTGTGTTCCTCTGGAGGAACACATATTATCTGGAAGGAAGAACGTCTGTTCAGCTCGGTCAGGGTCCCTCGTCACTGAATGCACACAGAACATCAGCACACCGGTCCCAGGACTCCAAGAATAACTCTCCCTGCAGCCCGCTCTGCTCCACGCAGGCACCTTCTGAACCACGGCTTGGGACCACCCACAGAGCTTGCTGATACTCATAGCCAAAGAATAATGAGGTTGGGGCGGGGAGGGAAATGGTTTTTTACTCATCTTAAATGTGACATGACTTTCACCTTTTACACATATTAAAATTCATCATACAACAGAGTCGAGTCAGTAATATTGCTGTCCCAACGGCAACTCAATAACTAATTTTCTAGCGCTGAGAGTGCATGTTAAAAATCCATTTTTATTTACGGTCGACCCTTCCAACAACAGGCTAGTCTTAGAAAGTCAAAACTGAAGGAGACTCACGTAGCGGTGGAAGACGTGAACCATACACACCATGTCGGAGTTGAGAGTGGCCTTGGGTCACCCAGCACCACATCCTCGGCAATGCAGAAAACAGGCCAGGAACAGTGAGGTCACGAGCACAAGGTCACAAAGGATGTGCGTGGGAATCTTCTAAAAATCAACAGAAGTAAAATTTCCATGTTTCTAGACCAGGGTTTCTCAGTCTTGGCAATACTGACATTTTGGACCTGATAACTCACATCTCTGGCCTCTACCTGCCAGTTGCCACTAGCGTCCCTGCGAAGTCGTGACGATCAAAAACGTCTGCAGATATTGTCAAATGAGTCTTGGAGAGGGAAGCAAAATCACCCTCCATGAAAGTCCACAGCTTTGCCCCGTCTATACCCCACACTTAGCCTGATGCATTTAGCGACACTCCCTGGATCAGGGCCTACCCTCACCCGCATCTATGCACCAGGAGGCATTGCTCTAAGAGCTTTCCCTCTGCTAACTCTTCTAAGAGGTACTTGACAAATATCTTCGGACATAGAATAAACACAAAAACTGTTCACCTACCATGTCTAGGTAAAATCTGAAGCAAGTTAAAAAAAAAACAGTTCAATGGATTTTTGAAGCCCGTTCAACGCTCTGACTTTGTCAAACAACAAACGACAGATCACATGCTCGCCTCCTCTTATCAGTACACTTCTTCATCGCTGACATGTTCTGACTCTTCTCCACTCCCTCTGCTGTCTCCGAGGTCCCAGCCTTCCCGGGTGGGCAATGCGAGCTAAGATGCAGACTGTCACAATCACACTAAACCCAACTAAAATTACAGTGGTCGCCAGGAAGCTGAGTGCCCCCGCCTGTCCATAACGAGTCCGGGCCCATCAGTGGTGCCCATGGATGGAAGAGAGAAGGTGGGTCTGTAACTACATCCTTTATTGTCTACACTGGTTTCGTCCAGTCGGAGCGGTGACAGGCAAGCACCTTTCTTACATTCACCTGACGTGCACCTGCAACTCAGGTGTTTTGTACACAATTCAGACCCCTTTTCTACTGACCGCAGACTTTATCTCCTCTAACGCCCTCTCAGCTCCTCCCCAAATCTTTCTCCAAAGCAGACTGTGTATGGCTCCAGTTCCGATCACCCTTTATGAATCTGCATGTATTTTTCTCTCATTATAATTGTGAGCAGTCGGAGTCGGTCCTGTTGGCAGGGCGCCCAGGAATAACGTGCGCCCCCAGATCAGCGTCGGCTGGACCCTCGTCTCCTTTGGCCAGACTTCAGCTGAGCACTTGGGTCGCTTCACTTCTGGGGTCACGAGAATGTGAACTCTCTGCAGTTTCTCCCTCAACGTCTATTTTTTCACATCATATTGGTGACCTGTGGACATTGCTTTAAATGTATTAATTTGACACATGCTTTTTCTACGAAATAACTTCGATCCATTTCATTCTTCAAATATAGCATCATGGAGTCTCTCTTTGAATTTCTCCTCTTAGACATACTGCCCTCTCAAGGGTAAGCTTAGGCACTCTCTGTTTAAAAGACTACACCATGCTCATCGTAACAACAACAACAACAACAACAAAAACCCCCTTAATAACGTCTTGATAGTGTGGGATGCCTACTGACGACTCTTTATTAAAAAGGAAAATTTGTGTGCGCTTTCCAAAGAATATCCTGCTGGCTTTTGATAGTGATGGAAGCAAATGAAATGGATGGTGACCAGCTGTTTCTTATGGAGACTATGAGACAAAAACGATAAGAAACAAATTAAACTGAAGCTTGGAGTGGCTGAGGTTCAATGTGAGGGAAAACTTCCTGTGAATAAAGATGCAAACATTTGGAATGGGTTTCTAAGGAAAATAACAACATATTCTGGATGTCTTCCAAAATGGAATAAATTTGCCCTTGGATAATTAAAATGATATCTTTTATTGTGATATGCCTTAAGATTCTTTCCACTACTGAGACTCTTTGTCCCATTTTTGGAGAATATAAAACAAAAAGAAAAGTAGACACTATTACAAGAATAACAAAAGCATACTCGTGAATAAAAATAATTACAAGATTATTTCAAAATAATTTGAATTTATGGTTTGATATTGGTTCAACTTAACAAATTTAAAAAATCCTTTTTGGTGTTTACTAATAAGATAAAGATAATGAAGATAATCAACATGAACTCCTCATTCTCAGTTTGCTTCCTCTCGACTCCATCCACAAAGCAGTTTGTGACGCATACTTTTATTAGTGCTTTTGAACAGTGCTATGGTAGAAGAGATTAATTCTCATTGCAGGGAGACTGGGGAAATCTTCATGGAGAAACTGGCTTTGAGCTGGTCCTTAAAAGATGGACAGAACTTTGGTTGGCAGAGTTAGAGCAGAAGATCACTTTTAAGTGTCCTTCTAAGGGCATTTCCAAGATTTCTTTTAAAAGAATCAGAATTAACAAAAGTCTGGAATTAATAAATGCTCGAGCTGGGTGGAGGGTAGAAGTATGTGGCGACGAAAGGTGCTGATAACTAAAAAAAAAAAAAAAGTCTAAGCAAGAGAACGACACTCCAATTCTTTGACATTGAAATCCAGGGAGCGGATAATCCCGGAAGCCCAGGATAAGGATGGAGCGTGGGAATGCCGCGGGTACGCTGAGACTGCCATACTCAGAGCTAATTCATCTTGGAAAATCCATCTGGGGCGAAATATGAAAGAGACCCCAGCAAACGGTCTCACTGGAAAGTACGTTGTACCCAGGCGGCCACGAGACACACAGGGCTTCCACATCCTCTCTACCCCCTAATTTATCAAGCATCCTAGGCTAGTGTTCTCCAAACGTCAGGTGTCCCTGGGTGACCTTCATAAGGTTTACCGTAATGTTGTCCCAGCTGCACTAATATTTACGTAGCATTTACCTTTAAACGAAATCATTTGTACTTAAAAAAAAAAACGGAAATGTTATGTCATTACTGTAAAGAGGAAAACAGTATCATTTGCATTAGTAGAATAAAATCAGAAAGTAAATTCAACGAAAGCAAAATATACTATTAAATTCTAGCTAAATATCATTGTCTAGCTGTGGCTTTGAGCTTGAGGTTGGCTCTCTGTTAAACATTTAGGCTGGCAACTGTTAGATGTGAAAGACATTCTAGCATTAAACTGAGAATTTCTTCTAGACCAAATAGAAGGATTGAAAGACATTAAATAGGGATGTGATCCTATGATATCTAGTGTGTGGCTAACAAGGACCGACTACTTCCAATATCTTCTTTGGGATGCGCGTCTCCCAAAGACGTTAGTCTGTTCCTGTTACTCGGTCTTGTAAAATGACCCTCATTCTAGACACTTGCTGTTTGTTTCCTTGTTTCTTACTTGTACTTTATGCAAAACATGGATTATCAGTCAAAATGTTTTTGGCTGTGAGTAAAAGAAAAAAAAAACATGTCTGAAGAATGGAGAAATTTAATTAAAAAAAAAATTGGGTTGTAGAGTGGGTGGCGTTCAATCAGCTTGATAAGATCATCAAAGACCCAAGTCCCTGCATTTTTCTGTGCTGCCAAGCTCGGTGCTGGCTTTGTTTTTAGGCTAATCTCCCTCATGGCTCTATGACGGCAGTGACAGTTTCAGGCACTGCCTGTGGATACGGCAACAGCCAGCAGAACGGAAGCCATCTTTTCCTATATCTCTTCCAGCAGTGATAAATTTTGCCTGAAAGTCGTCCCCCACCCCACCCTAAGAGGTCTCCCCTGTAGCTCTGTGGCCAGAATTCTGTCACCTGTCCATGCTAGCCACTCTGTCTGGAGGAGTGGCAGTCCTACAGCCCCATGTGGGATTCCTGTGGACAGGCGGCCCCCCTCACCACAGCGAACTGTCATGAGAGTGACCCGCCAGCCCCAGTGAGCCACTTAGCTGTCATGGGGAGCAAGGACAGGCTCTTTCTACCAAGCCCCACCCAAACTGCAAAGTCATGAGTAGGTAGGACTGTTGTTTAAGAGCTCCGACTGTGGGGTGCGAGGGTTCTGTGCCATCCTGGGTGCCCTACCAACCGCTGGCAGGACATGCTCTATCCTTAGTCCCTCGCTCGTGCCCAGCTGCTATGGATCTACCCACTTTGTTTTTCTTCTTTTTTGTGATAAGAACAGTTAACATGAGATCTATCCCCTTAACAGATTTTTAAGTGCATGATACAGTATTGTCATCTAGAGGTACAGTGTTGTGGAGAAGGGGTCGGGTTTCCACACCACCAAGCAATCTTGCACACCAACTGAGTGTCCTACAATTTAGCATAAGTCTGACACTGTCCACCTAGAGATAGCATCGGATGCCGCCGGTTAAGGGCTCAGTCCCGTGAGACTGCCCCTCCCCCTCCACCACTTAGCTGCTAATCTCAAGTCCAGGTCATTATCTGTGCTTTTGACTCATCAGCTGTAAATTAGAGATTCCCACAGCCCCTCATTGAGTTCGATTAATTTCCTAGAGTGACACAGAATTCAGAAAACTGGCTTACTCACTAGATTACCAATTTATTGTGAAAATAACATAAATCAGGAACAGCCAAACGGAAAAGATGCATCGGGCAAGGTACAAGGCAAGGGCACAGGTGTGCCACTCCAGGTATGCCACTCTCCCCAGACCTCCAGGTGTTCACCGACCCAGAAGCCAAACCCTGTCCTTCTGGGGTTTTGTGGAGGCTTCATCACATAGTCATGATTGATGAACGCATTGGCCTTTGGTGAGAGGACTCACCCCCTGTCCTCCCCTTTCACAGCTCACCCCCCTCCCAGGAGGTGCTGGGGTTTATGATGGAGCAGTGAGTAAGACCGAAAGTTCCAACCCTCTAAGCACATGGTTGGGCCCTCCGGTGACCAACCCTTACCATTTGGTGACTTAGGGGCATTCCAAAAGTCGCCTTATTAACATAACAAAAGACACTCTTCATCGCTTAGGAAATTTCAAGAGTTTTAGAGGTAGACCAAATTTTTTATCATAAATCACAATATCACAGGGTGGTTTATTATATAGCAATAGATAATCAAAACAAACTTTTTAAAATATGAAAATTACACAGGGTCAGAAACTTTGAATTTTGGTCATTAAAATGCCATTCTCAACTATCATAATCTCACGAAAGAAGGGAAATTGTAACACCAACACACACACACACACACAATGAAAAGAATCTCAGACTAGAGGCTAGTTTTTAAATTTCCTAAGTTTAACTTCATTTTAAAAACTCACAATATCACTCTATTTTTCTCATGTTTTCTAGACTTACTGAAATGTCATTAGAAACTCATACTTAAAAATTATAGCTCTACCATCTCACAGGATGATATGAGAAGCAGAATATCCTTGTTTAAGAGTACTTTCAAGCTCCAATAACGTTTCTTGAAAAAAATACTTATCTTGCCCAAGCTAACAGCAAGTCCTTCCTTCTCTTACTTATAGCCTGTATCATTACTGACTATCACAAATAGAGAAAAGATCTCACTAGTGTGTAAGTAAATAAAGGAAACTTCATTGAAAATGGAGCCTGAGGACCAGAATGAGGAGTCGCGAGCACTGTCCCTCATCACTGTTTACAGGTCCCACAGGAAGGATGCACCGCAGCAACCAGGAAGGCGGGCTTCCTCCTTGCCTAGCAACAGTGCCGCCAATGAGAAGTCACCACCACCCGGCGGTCTCCGCTCTCCTCCAATGGACTTTCGTGCAGAATCGCCCCTCCCAACGCCCTCCTTGCCTCTCGAAAGGCAAGCCCCTCTTCCATGTTTTTCTGGGCTTCCCTATGGTCCACCATGGCTTGCCTGTCTCGAATTGCAATGCTCTCCTATCTCTGAGTAAACTCCTTTTGCTAGTAAAATAACCGGCTATCTTATTTTTTAATGTCAACACTAGCCAAAGCCACCATTTAGATAGTCCTGTTAGTGTCATTTGCAGAATCCGGTTACATATGTGTTTAGGGGACACAAAATTATTGACACGATTGGAGATGAATGATGAGGAATTGGTTGCCGTGGATGGGAAACGTTCTCACCTGCGTGACGGGGTCCGAGGCCTGCCGTGATCGGGTCTCCACACCAGTGACAGGCGTGCTGCAGTGAACAGGAAGACAAAACATGTTCTGGATTTCTCTCCCAAATAAGCTAGACACATCTCATGTTGCGAGGCCGCTAGGAAGGGCCCCTCGGGTGACACATCCGCTTTCTCCCTTCTCAGCCCTGGCTGGTAAGGTGCATATGCGCATGCCCCACAGGTCTGAGGCGTCACTGGTAAGTTCTCAGCAGAGGAGAGAGAGGCCAGCTGAGTGTCATTAAGAGCACTTTCTGTACCCTCCAATGAAATGAGTGGGGGCTACCCAAGACTGATTGAATTATTCAAGTTGTCTTCACGATCAACATTTCAAACTAACATAGATTAAAGTGATGTCAGGTGATTATTACGTTTTAAGCCATTCGAGCCATTTCACCTTTACCGTTTGTTTCTACGCTTTTGTTACAATTTTTGAGATAGGAGAAAGTTTTCCGGCTTGCTTAGCAGTGAAAAACATTTCTGCCCATCTTGAGCTTCTTACAGCAGTTCTGTAGAAAGTAAAAACGAAGAAGGCAGACAGTTTGAATTAAAGCTAGGAAATGTTTGATAAAGTCGACCTAAGATTGCCTAAAATATAATGAGATGAACTTCTTCCTTTGGCCCATTTTAAGTGTAATTAAAAGTTATAAATGCATCCTTAAAATTTACCAAGATATCCATGAATACATTTAAATTAAAAGCTGGACTTGTGATATTTAAGAGTAAGTGCATTTCCTGGTTTTAATAAACCAACTCAGAAGTACTTCTTTGGGACAATTGAGGGAAGTTAAGTATTATTTGGAAATTAAATTTTATTAAGGGATAATTGTTACTTTCATAAGATAATGAAATTGTGGATTTTAGGAAAATATCCTGTTTTTTCAAGGATATGTAATTAAGTATTTAAGGGTGAAATGTTATAACTTGTTTTAAAATAACTTGTTTTAAAGTTAGTGTCCATAACTTGTTTTAAAATACTTTAAATTTATGAAACAAATATGCCCAAATAGTAAAACTTATTTTTTAATGGTTATAGGTATATGTGTATTTACCATATACTTATCTAATTATCTATACATTTAACATTTTTCATAATACAAGTGAAAACAAAAAAAGGAAACATGTACTATATTCTTCTGTTTTCCTCACAGGGAATATGGTGGAGGGAATTCAACAAACCCTGAATTATATTTTAAAAAATAGACGTTAATCCTGAAAGAAACATCTGCTTTAGAGCCTATAAGCTTTCTATCAGAAAGGCTCTCTCCAACACAATCCTATTTATCATCTTCTTAACTATTATCCACAGTCACACTTCTGGCAACCCGAATCATTCTGATATTGCTACAACCTGAACCCAAACACAGGCAAGATTCGAATTTTATTTTACTGAATTTGATGAGTTTCAAATGTGTGCCCTTTGATTAAGCAGGCGATTTAGGGAGCAGATGATGGGGCTGCCACGGCCTCCTGAACGGGAAAGGCACAGCATAATTGAAGTCAGCCAATAGGATTTCCAGCTGGGAAAGCTTTCCTTGAGTGCGCGATCTGATTTTCTTTGATGCTTGTATTTCAGTACTGATATTAACAGCATCCCAAACAACACTTAATGAAATCTCAGACTTGCTAATACGTGAGGGCTCTTCTGCCATCAAACCTGGCTGTCTTCTACAGTTTCTCTTGGGTATTCTAGCTCAGCGTGTGGGAAGATCAGGACAGAAATTAGTAAAAGGAGGCAATTCCTGACCATGGTCAGCTTCAAATTTCAGACCCACTATCCCTGCTTTTAAAAATAATTCTGTGTGCTATCCTTGCCTAAACCTGTGTCGACGTCAAGGTGAGAAAGTATCTAAAATGGCCAGACTCAGAGAAGTAAAGAGTAGAATGTGGTTGCCAGGGGCTGGGGGTGAGGGATGTGGGACCGAGAGCTGCTAATCCAAGGGTACAAAGTTTTGGTTATGCAAGACGAGTGAGTCCTACTGATCTGCTGCGTGTGCCACACTGTACCTACGGGTGACAATACTGTCTGGTACACCTAAAAATCCATTAAGAGACCAGACCGCATGTTAAATGTTCTCACCACAATAAAAAGAGAGTGGAGAGACCAACATCAATTGGGCAACAGTAGAGGAATAATGACTGAGAAAGCCCTGCTAATGGTCGGTGGTGATGGTAGCTTAATGTACAAGGAATATCTCATTTTCACATTTCCAAAAAATCGCTTGTATCACCTTAAATGTGATTTAGAAATAGAACAAATGTTAAGTGCCATTCTAAGGAATCGAGAGTCCAATTACTACTTGTAATTTTATTAACAATGAGTCAGTAAAGTAATATTGAACTGTATCTTTAAAAAGCTTTTCGATGAATAATTAACACTTAGAGAAAAAGAGACTCGTCATCCTGACTTCACTGTCATATAAATTTGGAATCTGAAAATTCGTCTCTCCCTGGAAGTGTTTGAAAACTAGGAGAACGAGTTCTTGCTCCCTATAACCCATGCCTGACTTCTACCCCATAGGAGTGACCTGTATGTAAGTACCAAGGTTAAAATCCGTGTCTTAGATTTGCCAGGTCTGATGGAAACGGCTTTATTTTCTGTGTATATCTGGAAGAATAGTCTCAGTTCTTAGATCGGAACTGAAAATGGGGATGGGGTGGGGGTGGGGTGGAGGACAGTGGGGCTCCATGGCCGACTGATGAGTTAACTATATACATTAATGGTTCTGTAAACTAAAGTTACACCAAAACTAAGCAAGTGATTATAAGTGAAGGAATTCGTAAAAGTAGGCAATCTCTGACAATTGTCAGTAAACACAAAAAAGGCATCTGGCCAATTATCAGTCCCAGCAGTGGAGTTAGAACCCACTTTAATATGGACCCAAGTTGTAGAATTTCTAGAGACACCAGGTACGTGAGTTTTGCGCGTTCCGATATTTGCGATCGTCTCTAATTTTTATTAAAAGCATTTCAAAGAGTTCACCGAATAAAACCCAGGAAGTGCTGTTGCTTTAATGTGGCTGCTCGGTTTGGGCAGCAGGTAGGATGATGCCGTCTCGGTTCCAAAATGCATAACACATTCCCATTCACGGCAACAGCTCCTTGTAAGACCCTGATCTGATTCCAAATTCAACCACAGCAAACCAGTTGATTGGAAAGGTCTGAACATCCTTTCTGTTTCCTTCTGCTGGGATCAATAACCTTCTTGTTTAAAAAATTCAGGTTCCACCTGGATTTATTAGCTAAATCACAAAGCAAAATTGTAGTATGGATGATGGCTCGTTTGCGCTCCAACTAGAAGACAGAGAGATTATAAGATCACTTTAGAGCATTCTTATATAATTTTATGCCTTTGGGGGCCGACATTCATTGAGCCCTCCGGCAATCAGGGATGTGCCTGCTCGGCCTCGATGGTGTACACACATATATCAGGCAGGAAGGCAGTCCCTGCCCTCCAGTGCCCTTGGGAGATCAGTTCATTGATGTCTTGCACACATTCAAAAGTATATAAATTATCCGGTAAATTCTCCCAGGCACCTGAAAAGTAAAGAAAACTTGGGACTTGAATTTGCCTAGATTTCTGGCAGCTAAGGTGAAAAATGGAAGCACAGATTCCTTTTTATTATTTTTGTTGTTGTTTTCTGAGAAAAAGGAAGCATTTCTATGTTCCTTTGGAGAAGCAACATTCTTCCCGGAAGCAGTCCCACTGATCACAAGCAACTTACTGACACTGATTCACCAGAGGCAGGCTCTACTCCCACCGACGTGGCATGAACTTATCCTTGCCAGGTTAAGGATTCCGATAGGAGATTATGGTCAACCGCCATCATACATAGCAGAGGCGGTGATTTTATTCTATTTTGTAGAATAAATAGCAGGGTCCTTCACGTGTCAAAAAATCTGAGGTAACATCCTTTTATTGTCAGTTTGAAATATCATAGGATTCATTATTCTGATAGTTCACCAATCCAAGAAGAAAAGCGTTTCGTTCTTCTGAGAATAGCTTCAAGAAAGATTTGTGAGAAGGTATTTTATAATTATCACCTCTCATGTATGCAAAAGGTTATCCAAGTTGGGCGTCATTAAGAGCTTTTATTACTTATATTTTTTACATACTTACATCTTATTACAGGACATAATGGTTCACAATGGCTTTGATATTTTCTCTTTATTCAAAAGTGTGCTCTGTATCTTTAAGAACCCATTTCAATGATTATCAAGTAAGCTTAAATCGTATTGACAAAGACAAGCAGTATATTATGCTTTAGAAGTGGATGTTTTATTTAACAATCCAAGTTCCAAAAATGATCAACAATATGACGGTAGCATGACTTTGAGTATTCTATTCCGTGGCTGGTTTTTACAAATTTTTCATTTTCTGGAGACCGATAGAATAACTGGAACACCAAATGACTTGCTTGCCTTTGGTGAAAAAAAAAAAAAATTAATCTGAGGCTTGCATAGGTAGAAAAGTGTTTGGAAACTGAAATTCTTTACTAATTAACTTGGATGTAAGCAATAAGGCTGCATAGAGCTGTTGATTGAGATACTGTTCCCATGCAATGGGAGAGGGGTGGCTGGTTATCATTCGTCATTGAGCGTCCATTCATTTGGTAGATATCGATCGAGTCCTACTCTCAGCCCTGTGCTGTGTAAAGCATGGGGATATCACAGTGAGTAAAACAGACAGCCGAACCTCGTGGTGCTTCAAGTCCAATGGGAGGGCAGGCATTAGTCAAAGTATCTGACAAATGTGTAATGGCGAGTTGTAATAAGTGCTGTAAAGGCCCTTCTCTTGCACGGAAGACACAATGGGAGTGTGTCATACGCAGACCTGACTCAATGTGGGGGTCATAAATGGGGGCTGGAAAAACATCAGAATTTGGTAAGTAAAACGCATCTTCTCTTTTTATTTTATCATTTAATTTCTGGTGGGAGGAAAATCATCGGACCTAGAAATTCCATGATAACTGATAGGAGTTTTATTCCTGGAGATGTTCTAAAAACTTCATAACGGCAAACTCACAGTGTCAAACTAAAGAGCTATGACTGTGTGTGAAGATACCGATGAGAACGAGAGAGCATTTTAACGGGGTTCAGCCTGAACTTCGCTGCCTGTGAGGAAAGTACGGAAGGATGGTACCGTGTGTCCCAAACGGTTGTTTGTCAGTGAAACATGTACCGGGTGCCTACTGATTGTGACGTCGGCTGGTAAACTTTTTATCACTCCCCTTTTGGAAGACCGTTTCTCATGATTGATTTGTGACCCCATTTGCTCAGCAGATAGCCAGCACTACGGCCTGTGTTTTACCAAAGATCCTAATGGAGCTGATCTAAGCACGTTTTCGATAACAAGGGCTTGAAAGAGTAGAGGAAGCCCCATCCTCAACCCCCGGAACCCTGCGTTTCGGGCAGGCCTTGGTCGTGGCTCTCCTGTTTCTGTGACTTGATGGCGCGTCTGTAGGGTGCTGAGCGCATCGCGCAGAGTGCATCGGCGATTCGGCGAGTGCTTTCGGAAAGTTTTTGTGAGCTTTTGTGCTCTGAGTTCCTCTGTGAGGTGCTATTTAATACTACAAGATGCGAGTACAGTCGCGTGAAATACACAGGGCCGAGTGCAGAACGCCCTTCTCTGCCTCGTTTCCGGTGCCTCGACTGTCATCTCGCTGTGACCTCATTTTATCCACGACAGACTTCCAACTGAGTGTGAATTTACGTAGGATTTATTCTTTGTCTTACGCAATGACTAGACCACTGAGCTCTAATGCGGGGGACGCTATGCCATCGAGACATTTGTCCAACCGGACACTGTTTTAGGCGATTTCAGAATACGGGTGCGTTCGGGGCAGGGAAAGGGGGGCGGGCAACGTGGGTGGCCTTCGACATGGGGGTAGCCGCATCCATAAACACCGCCTGACGCCACTGATTTCATTTCACAGTAATGAGCGTGCTCGTCTAAGCTGTCCTTTCCTCTATGAAATGAGATTAAAGATTTCCCTACCCATCTAGTTCCAGTTTTAACTAATGCTACTAATTTTCCCCTACAAATACAGAAATTCAAATTTTAACAAATGAATTATGATTCTGAGGAGAAAGAATGGTCTGAGTTCTTTAGCGCCATTTAAGGAGTGTGACAGGCAGCAGTAAACTGGGGTGACAGTCCCTTTCACCCGCATTCTGACACCGACCCTCAGTTTGTCCTATTCCCTGCCCCACTCTGCTCAGGTCAAGTGTCTACTCAGCTCCCATCAATCACACTGTGTTCATTCCGACTTCTGCGCCTCTGTTCACATAATTTCCTTCTCCTCTCAGCTTTCTGAAAGATTTTTATTAGGACGTATTTCCAATATGCTGAAGAAAGCAGAAAATGAAAGTCATCCTGGCGGTATGTACGCATCATCCACCAGCAACTCGAACAGACATGCCTATTCGGTCATGCTTGCTTCGGTCTCTCCGGCTTTTTATTTTTTAAGAAAAAAAGTTTTGCTCAAAAAAAACCTTCCGATTCTTTTCGGTCTACCATTTGTTTTCGTCATTCAAAAAACGTTTCTTTATTGAGTATCTACTGTACCCAGAGGCTGTGCCAGGGTATGGAGAGGTGGGAAGAGTAAACCTCACAGCCTTATCCTGTAAGAGCTCAGCCTACAAGGACCTCCCTGCTTAACCCCCACCTCCCCGCCCTGAGGGCGTCCTAACAGGCCTCTGACTGGCTGACCTCCCTTCTCCAGACACTGACTCTTGCAACCTAAATTACACCGTTTAAGGTGTGCATGTAGACAGACGACCCACATGTGCGGGCGCTGGCTTCTCAGGGCTCCTGACAGACCTCTGCGTACATCTCTTTCCAACTCTGCATTCAGCGATGGCCTTGGGTGTAGTTACACCACAGAAATGGGCAAACACCACAGATCGTTTTTTTGGTTTTTTGCTTTTTTTTTTTTAGGAGAGCTGATTTACAAGCACGCCACTGCATGCGACCCACTCACTTCTATGCGTACCTATCTCGTATACTTAAAATGCTTTTGTAAATAAGTCTTTAATATAAATCCTATAATCTCTTTGAGGGATGGAATTAGGTTTTGTATGAGTTCCTTAATCTCCAAAGAGTTGGGCAAACAGTAGGCATTTCATAAATATTTTCTGATCACTTTAAAAGAGGATGCTCACTTCTCCCGTCATTGTGGTTCGTTAATGACCTCCACTTGGCCCTATTTTTGTTTTCCTGGATTTTAAAATGCTGCCGTTTGAAATTACTCTGATTGTTAATTGCTTTCCATTTCTCTGTGACGTAATTTTGTAAACATGAAAATATCAAGCCCTCGCAGGCCAGAAAGATACTTTCCAGTAAATGACAGCCTCTCTGGTTTCGTGCATCCAGGGCAAGGCCAAACGCCATGACACAAGCCACCTACTCAGTCTCCTCGGTCACACCATCTGCACAGCCCTGGACACCCAGCCGGTCTCTTTCCGTGGCCCCCTTGACGCTGTTCCGTTACTAAGAACCTTGAGGCGGGGCTGGGGGTGAGGCATGTGCTTCTGGAGCAGCAAAGCATCCTCAGCCGGGACCCGGGATCAGAGTGAAACAAAGGCCAACGGTAACAGTCACACACGCGTCCCCCAGAGTCCTGGCCTTCTCATGTCTTCATTTCTCATTCCTCTGCAGAGGTAGCTGGAGAGACCAACGCCCTACAATCCCCACGTCTGCGAACCGCGTTCGGTGCTCCTTGCAGTTCCTATGCCAGGGCGAGGTTCTCACGGGGCCGGGGTACGTTCGCAGAGACCGTCCTTCCTCTGGGGCCCTTCGAGAGGCCAGAGAGAACCGAATTTTTCTCCTACGTGGACTCTTTCTTCAGGAAACCACTCCAGTATTCAATCACTTTGTCCATTTTTAAACTGGCAAAAAAAGTTTTTATTTCCTTTATTCTAGCAAAATGAAAAGAGAGAGTAGATTATGATTATATCCTGTATCCTGAGAATGTAAAGGAAGTTTCTCACCAGCTTTAACTTTGCCTCGGTCATGTTTATGGGAGGTGGAAGGGGAGGGCTCAGAGGGTGCTTTGTGCTTTGTGATGTGACCATTTTCTTAGGCGTGTGTCACATTAGTAAATGCAACAGCGTCCACTTCCTCTTCCTGTCCTGCCAGAATTCCCAGCGTCCAGACCATTTGGCTCCCTTTCAAGCTGAAGATCTTCCCTCAAATTCCCTCTCCCGGGCTCCGCCCCTTCCCAGTGGCCTCTAATGAACCCTCAGTCCCAGCGGAGGAAGCCAAGGCCATCGGGTAGCTTTCTTGTTTTGCTTGTCAAATAGCTTCAAAATTCTCACTGAAAATCTCATTTGAGAAAACACTTTGCACAGGCGATTCTGCCTCTTCGTGTTAGTGACAGGTAAGAAAAGGTGTCCCTCTTGCCACCACTCCGTGTGACCACAGCGTACCCACATCAGCTGCTCCAGCCTGCAGGTCACCCTTCGCTTTTCAACCCAGTGTCTGTGAGGATAGGACAGTAGCTCCCGCCCGGCTCTGCTGGAACCCACGTCTGTCCCACGTCTGTCCTGGTGTCTTCCCACGTCTGTCCCACGTCTGTCCCACGTCTGTCCTGGTGTCCTGACTCTTCATGAATCACGGCCCTCAGCAGGCCTCACGCTTTTCATATGGTTACACAGCAACTGAATTTGATCACCCCCTGCCCCCCAACCCATCCATCCGTCACAAGGTTTCCTGGCTGGGCTGGAACACAGGAAGCAAACGGTGGATTTCAAACCGCGGATTTACACGGGGGCTGAGGAGCCTCTCAGGAAAAACACCCAACACTTTCTGCAGTCCGAGTCCGGACATGTCAATGGAAGACAAGCAATGGAGACCGGGGTGGGGGGATGGAGAAAACTCCAAACAAGGGAGAAAAAGTACTCGCCAGGTGAGCCGGACCTGGCGTCGGCGCCCCAGAAAAATTCACTTCATTATTTAACCCAGCAAGTGTCTGCTGCTGCCTACCGCATCCCAGGCCCTGCACCACGCATGAGCCTTAATCCAGGGCGTTTACCGTCTGTGACCGCCGAAAATTCAGAGCACCAACCCATCTGGGGGCTTCTGCATGTGCTTTTGGCAGTCGGGACAATTTTGCAATTATGGTTTTAACAGCCTCAGCACTTTAAAGAAACTATTAATTTTGGTAACTGATGACAATCCACTTGGGTTACTTTTTAATATTAACAAATACTACCTGAGATATTAGAATAAGAATCCTAAAAAATGTTAAAATGCCTCAATAGAAAAATTATCGGTGTAATCTAATCATTTTCATATGGAATGCTATAATTTGGCATTTCATTTGATTTGATTCCCTGACACTGGGAATGCCCCACTTTTTCTGGTCAGATGCTTGATTCGATGTGTCTGAACCCCTAAATGCATTAAACAAATTATTATGTTCTATAGAATTCCACATTCATGTGTAGTGTATCACTGCAACACACGGCCCCAACCCACATCTTATCCCCAAGTAAAGGCAGCAAACACTTGCGACATCAAATGAAAAACGGATGAGTTTGAAGTTAAGTGAAAACTCATGAATCTTGAGTTTCGACCCTACCCAAAACTTGACTATCCGACTTTGATTCTCGGGATAAACCCTGAAATGATGTGGCAGGTACTGAGCTGCTGGTGAGAACTGCAGATGCAATGTCATTGGAACTTGCCGATGTCCCCTTCCGCCTATGGGGTGTCTTACCACGAGAACAGTGTGTGGTAGACAAAAGCGAACGGAAGAATTGAACCGTGCCCCGGTTCGCATCTGCAGGCACACGCGGTCCCCAGGGGCAAAGCCGTGACGGCAGCGGTGAGCGCGGAGCACTCAAGCCACACCGCTCACGCTGAGTG
>NW_006440645.1:3896682-3924137 GCF_000325575.1 Pteropus alecto | reverse complement strand
AACATGCCACCTCCTCCGCTGCTGAAAAGGTCCCAGTACAGCGAGTATGCAAAGAACCACGTAAAGAGTTATGACAAGGAAGGTCATCTCCACGTGCAGAACACGCCGCTGCAGTGCTCGTGACCTCGTACTGTGTCCTTGAAATTCGCTGGGAGCGTAGAACTTCCACATTCTCACACTCAAAATGAGTGAGGCGATGCACGTGTTCGTGACCGAGACGGGGGAAATCCTTTCACGATGTGTACCTATACCAGATCATCGTGCACTTGAAATATCTTACCAGTTTATATGTTAATTATACCTCGATAAAGCTGCAATTTACGCAAAGACCTATACATAGCGAACTTCGTTCATTGCCGTTATGAATGATATCATTATTCCCGACGAAACCGACTGCAGGAAAGTAGGATTTCTCTTTTTAAGAAGATTCTGGGTGTACAGATGAGACCATCTTCTCATCTTCATCGTCGGAGTTCGACGTATCAAAATGACTTAGCAGTTCTGGGGTGCCACTGTAAGGATGGGAACTTTAAGACTACTCACCACTTCCCACCTCCTGCACCCTAAAATATGCCCTGGCCCATGTCCTGAGGCTGCAACACACGCCCCCAACCCTGCGGTTTGTCCCAGTTGCTAAGGTGGTATGAACGCCCGCTGCTCCCGGGGTGCTCGCATCACGCTGGGGGTCGCCCGCCCTGCCCCCCCAAGCTATGTCTGGGATAAGTGGATTGGGCTTCCAGACGCTGCCGGGAAATTTCCACTCATGTTTGCTTAACACGTGAGGAACCGCTCCCTACGATACTATAGAAGAATAATAAATACTAATGACAACTAAGAAAAGTAGCAACTGGTGTCAGAGGCATCCGAGCCTACAGAAATTAATTGACAACATAGAGAAGCCAGAGCGGGCAACTGTGCGGGAAGCATTCGCGTTGAACCCCGTTGGAACGCTGGCTCCACCGATTACGGGGTACAGCCGCTCATCACGCAGGATGCCGAAGGAGAGCCCCGCTCGAGTCTGGGCTACACTGACAACGACAGCAAAGCTAGACAGTTTACGACGCAGAGCAAAGCTCTGCAAGGTTTTGGGACAATCGATAAAGGAACTAGGACTCTCATTTAATGCCATTTCACACGTTCCCAATCATGTGGCATTTTAAAGGTAGTTTCCCAGTTTCTCAGGTAGCATACCAACCTTCAACTCTTAACAGCTAGTGGCCAATACCTGAGGTGCAGTGTGTTCTACCGTCACATTCTAGCTGGTCCATTTCTCAACCCCACGGCCCATTACAGACCCCCCCGCCCTCCGGGGATCCGCCTGGATCTTATGCTTCGTAAGGGTTCCACATCAAGGCTTTCAACAAACTGCCACCAAGTCTACATACTCCTTGTGCGAAACCAAATGTTTAACATTTTAAATGTGTCAGGATCATTTTGACTACTTTTTTGGGAGATTAGTTTCCATTCCTTCAAACTTTAAGCATTTTTAGATTTTTTTTTTTTTGATGCCCATTCTTCAAATGACACATCGGCATTAATTTCATGTGTTATATCATCAATAACTAAAACTGACTATTTTTGTTCAAATATTAAAACCCATTTTTGCTAAATCAGGACTTTTGCCAAATCGGTCATTCACTGAATTAAATCTCACCTTTCAAAGCATTGCTTTTTGGTGAGTTGATCTATAAAAGCTGAAGGCACTCAATTAGGTCCCTGCTTACACTGAACAACTTCTAAAGAATATAAACATACAGTGACAGTTTTGAAGTGTTTTGGCTACAACAGTATCTCAAAGGGAAAACACATCATTAGAACGCACACTCTATGACAGAAATGATTAATAAAGGCTCCAGAAATTGAGAGGTGTCTTTATCACAATCCAAACAGGGTTTATAAATAACCTGGACAAAGGCCCACAACTCCGTTTACAGATATTATACTGTGTCTTCCTCTAGCGCACTGCTGACCACTGCAGGGTCTTCTGTGAGCCTACTTATTCACGACACCTCAGAGGAGTTTTTGCTTCATTGCCTAGAGTCTAGACCATGAGGCTGCCACCGGTTAAGAGTTACAATTATTATGATTGTTTGTATGGTAATATATTGCTTATAAAATTTTTTGCATACCATTCTCTATTAATAAGGCAATGAACCAGTTACATTGCAATGGATTTTTTTTTTTTAATAAGTAGGGAGACTTTGTATAGTAGTGCAAAAAAATATTTGAATTCTTCAGCTGAAATTTCAACCCATTGCACATTCCCATGTAGAAATTTCAGTTAAGAATTTGTGAATAATGAAGTTAATATTAAAGAAGCCAGGCCCCCTTTTCCCTAAAGCTGGTTCGGTGTGGAATCATGCCTTTTTCTCCACTCTGTTTCATCTCTGACGTAGCCTCTGAGACAGAAGGTAACGAATTCAAGAAGAATTTATTTAGCTGAGGCTAACACTAGGACGGAGGTGATCGGACGGCTTTTCGAAGAAGTCGGGAATCAAGGTGACAGCACCGGCAAAAACTGGGACATGTCTGACTTCACTGATAAGTCAAGGAGCCCAAGACGCGGTATTTGGCTACAAAACTGAGTAAAAGCAAATGTGCATATACCAAATTTTCTTCTAGTATTCATGAAGTAAAGCTACTGCCCCTGAGGTGTCCCCAACCAGCCCTGCCTCCACCAGGCTCTGTTCTAGACTATCCCTGGAAAACGGGACAAGGAATCCTTTGTTGATCAATCTTGAGCTATATTCATATTAGTGACTGGCAGGGCTTAATATCCTTTCGGGATTACAGTAATCCCTCTGAATAAAACCAAGCACAAAAACTCCACTCCGATTACAATATATAACTATGATATAAAACGAAGATGTAAAATCTCTGGACACCGAAAACCAAAATAGCCTCTTAACTGTTTTTTCTAAAGTAGGTTATACAAAACCTCTTTTTAACGGAGTGATAATTGGCTTCCCTAAATAGTATAATAAAAGTAGTCTCTCGTTTCTGCTGTAAAAATCGAAACATATTCATGACAAAAGAGAAGATGCTCACTTCTAATCTTCAGTTTTTAATGCTGTGGTCGTTTTGCAAAAATAAATGAAATCATATTTTACACAGTTGTTAAGCCGGCTAAGACTTTACTGTCAAATGACGACCTGCTTAGGCACTGTTAATGAACCGATTTCCAAAATACCTCATTTGGTAATAAGGGTTATTAGTCACATTTTAGCCCGTAGAACTTATAAGTGCTTGACATGATTAAAACTTAACTCACGTTCTAATCGTGGGAACATGCCTACGTGTGAAGCAGAGGTTGCAGGGTTAGAAAATATTTTTTAAGGTGGCCAAATAACAGCTCGACAGGCTGAATCTTAAGTTTGAGCAGCTTTATAAATTAAGGATAATAGTGTTATCGAAATAGCAAATGCTATCAAAATACCCTTCCTCGTCTCGTGTTTTGAGGTTGTCGCTCCTTTGTCACTGAAAGGCCATTTGAGTCCAGCTCCATCGCTCGCATGCTGCAAGTTCGGAGGGCTCACCAAACCCGGAGCGATCAAAGGCGTGGCCATGGCAACCGAAAGGCACGGGAAGCCGGTTCGCCAGGGCGGTGTGGTTTCGACGCTAAGGAAGGAGAAATATGATTGGACAGAATCGAGCTGCATCTGATTGGCGGTTGGAAACCTCTACCATCTCATGAGTAGGTCGTAGAAACTATTGCGTGAAGGACAAAGTGAAGTGGGGGAGAACGCGGACAAGGAGCCCGGCTAAGAGGCCCGAACACCTCGAACACCTGTGGGAGGTGAGTAGGTGGTGACTGTGAACTTGTAAGAAAGGCATTCAGGGGAAGGTTCGGAATGAGCCGGCAGCTGGCTGAGTAAGGAAGAAAGATGAAGACAGGACAGAGAGGCAGCTTCTGTCGCTCTGAGCCACCCGGTTAGGGGCGCTTTGTTACGACAGGCCTAGGCAACCGATGCGCCGAGCTTCGAAGATCTTTCCGGGCGACATTAGGGGGCTTCCGGACCACTAGGCTCTGCCAGCCAGAGGCAGCAGCAGGGGGCGTGCGGATCGGACGGCGCGAGGGCGTCTGGGCTTCTCCACCGAGCCTTATCATTCTGTCCAGTGACTGCTCCCTCTGCGGCCTCTCAGGCCTGGGGCTGGTACAAGGCCCTGGGGTTGAGACCCCCCTCTAGGGGTTCTCCCTTCACCCAGCCTGCACTTTTGCAAACAGCCCCTCCATCAAACCCGCCATCAAGGACCCTGTTTGAGGATTCTGTGTGGATCCCGAACCACCTCAAGCAGAGAATACCACCTCCTAAGTTCTACCTCCATACGTTTACCCGACACGTTATAATTTCCAGAACAAGTTTGTGGGAATCATGATGAGAAGCCCTCAGGAAAATCCCCTCCAAGGGACCTAAAACCCTACGATACGGACGGGCAAAGATTTTTCCTGACACAAGTACTGCCCGTTGTTCGTCAGCCAGACCCGTGCACAGCCCCCCGGGGGCCAGGCTGAACTCTGTGACAGGAGGGGGACTTGTACCTTCAGCGAAGCCCACCTGACAACGCCTCTGCCTAGACAGCGTGTTTGCTTGCTTTTATTTCCGCAAAAGGTAGAAGAAAGCAGAATTTCTCTCTCAGCGTAAGGCAATGTAAGGCAAAAGAATTTTGTGACCGGCTGTCACTATGGCCCATAATTTCTGTTCTGGGGAAAACCACCCCTCGTCTACACGTACTTCAGGTTCCAGGCTACAGACCATAAGAAAACGCCCTTGGTCGTCTTCCCATCCAGGGACCATCCAGCTCCAGAGGTCAGAAGCCGTCCTTAGTCAGGACATCCCATCTTCACTTGCAGAAAGCGTGCTTCGAACACAATGGCCAGATGTAGCTGGACGTGGAACTGATCAAAGGAATGGAAGTCATGTCTTATACCTTCTGCCTCATTATGATTTAAAAAAAAAAATCAGTGAATGGCCGTCTCCAGAAAGGGAGGCAGTACTGAGCCTGATATATGCTAAGGAAGAGAGGCAATAATGACATTAGAATGACCGTTACATTTGGACACTAACCGCGTGCCGGGCTAAGCATTCACAACACTACAAGGCAGGTATTATTATTCCCTCCTATTATAGAGAAGAAACTAAAGCTCAAAGAGATAAAGTAAATTGCCCAGAGTCTCACGTCTGTGTTGGTGCTGAAGGCTCACACCTAAGCCTGTATACTACGGACACTGGAGCTCCCCACTCTTCCCATGACTGGGAGAGAAAAACCCCTGGGTCTCCCCTCAAAGGCTGGACAACTCAGGGGTGAGGAAGAGTGAGTTGCATTAAAAGCAAGTGGAATTCCCCTGCAGATGTGGCGCCCTGGCTGCGAGGCCCCTATTTTGCAGACGAGGAACTAAAAGTTCTTGGAGGGCCAGTAAATTGCTCAGAGTCACACAATTATTAAGTAGCACTTGCTCTCGTAAGATGAATACTCTGTTTGTAGTTAGTTAAGGCTGAACTTCCACGTTGAGGAGGCTGGTGAGAATCTATTACCCTTGGATATTAAAGTGCCAATCAAAACAGAAAATGTCTTCCCCAGAAAAGCACTCCGCTGGGATTAACTGAATTAGCAGACCAGATCCGGTGCCTTGGGAGGGTACTTTTCCTCAGGGTGAGCGGGCTTATTCTCTTCCAAAATCGTGCGGAATTGCAGTTGTCAGTGTGGAGAGAGATTTGGCAGGACAGATCCTATAGACACAGGGTCATGCAAGAACTAAGCGACAAAATTGGATTTACCGTGTAGTAACAGCCCGACGGAGTCATGACAGAAATATGACAGACAGTTCAGTGGAACTGATCTAAGGTCCAAACATAGGTTGTTGGTGACAAGTGCCTTAAATTTAGGTTTGTAAACTCTATATTATGTATTGATGCTAATTGCTGAAGATGTAACACATCTTTAAGATGTAGAAGAGGGTATTAAAAGTGCTTGTCTAAGGGAGGGATAAGAAACTAAGAAGGTCACCCAGGTCACAGCGTAGCTAATCGGCGCCTTGCTGGCACCGCAGAGCTTCGTCCATGCCACTAACAGATTCTCTCAGTGATTTCTCTCCCACGAAACCACGCTGGGGAGTTCAGGAGTGAAAACCACCCTGATGGAGAATAATCCGACTCTGTAATTCTCAGACTTCGAAGAGCTCAGAATCGTACAGGGGCTTTTAAAACAGATTCGGGGCCCCAACCACAAGTTTCTGACGCAGTAGGTCTCGGGCAAGGTCCGAGGATCTGCATCTCTAACTCGTTTCCAGCCAGTGCCGATGCTCTCGGTCCCCGGAGACGCTGGGTGCCTCGTGACCTAACTGTACCCGGAGCTCTGCTGCCTTAGGCGAGCTTCTCCCAGAAAAGACTTCTTTTCCTCCATTTATGTTTCCAACAAGTACCGGTTTCACACGCATGACAGGGTGAGAGCCAAGGTTCAAAAACAGAAAAAATGTTTGCATCTTTATCCTCGAGATGAACATCGACACCAACAGAATTCTACAGGATGAACCGAAAATCAGACCAAAGCACCACCCACCTAACTCTCCATGAGACTTCGGTGTGCTGTCTGCACGTGCTGTGTTAAGATTTACTTGGTGAAGACAGAAGCTGTAACGCTCAAAAAATCCCTGTGAGAACAGCGCTGTTTTCTGACAAAGATGACTGACAATAATGCACACTTGACTAGCAGAAGGTAGTTCACCACAGGCAGCAGACTAAGGGAATGGCGAAAGGAAGAAGCGAAGACAGGAAGAGACAGAAGCAGAAAAATTACTCAATTTTTTTCCTATTTTCCTCCGGATGTGAAATGTGCCTGTCACACTTGCATTGAATGTGGAGAAAAGAAAGATTCCTGAAGGCCTCGTCAATGAATCACAGAGTGTGACGGTGAAACGAGATTTCATTTTGCAGAAAGGGAAACCGAGGCTCGGAGAGATTAAGCGACTGCAAGCCCCTCTGGCTGGCAGGTAGCAACCTGCTGGACATCCGGGGCTCACAACAGCTCTACAGACAAAAGACGCTCAGGTCAAAATGGGACGAGCACTAGGCTAGGGTTTGGGTTCTGGCTGTCCCCTGCGGATCAGTCACATAACCAGTCTGGTTTCGGTTTCTTCAGTCCTAAAACGAAAATAACAGTTCCTGCCCCATGGGACTGATCTGGGGATCAGTGAGGGAACGGATGCGATGGCACCCTGTGGACACTGCAAAGCGCTGCCTGGGCCCCTGATACTCCAGTGGGAGAGCGGGTGTGACCGATGGGTGTGGTGGCATTTTAGAGCTAAGTGGGAGGTTTGGGACAGAAAGGGACAAGGGTCTTAAGAAGAAAATCTATCCAAAACAAACAGCCAAGAACGAGTCACTCCAAAAGACTTCTATTTCACATTGCTGGTGCTGAATGGAGTAGGCTTTTGAAAAAAAATAAAAAGTCAAAACAAAAACTAACCAGCAGAAAGCAGGAAAAGACTTAAGCAAGTCACAGCCCGTAGCACCCAGGTTACCCTGCAGGCTGGGACCACACTCGAAGCCTTTGTAGTGGTCACCCATCCGGAGCGCCCTGAGGCCAGCTCTGGCTAGCCATGCCCAGCTGCCTGTCTTCCTGCCCGGCTGCATGAGTTCTGGGTCAGTAATGGTCAGACTTCAACTTTCAAAGGGCTTAAGGCTCTTGCAATGGCCAAGAGATTCCCAGAGCTCCGGTTTGGGGATGAGCCACTCCGTGACACTTATTTAATGACGCTGTGGCCCTTCTGCTGGATGGCGATTACAGATGCGAGGCTCCAGAGTCCCAGGACTGCGGCCCTGCTGCCCCGGGCACTCACTCCAAAGCACGAGAGATCCTATGGCGACCTCTGTGAGAGACCCAAAATAACCAAGGCCAAGCCGGGACGGGATAAGGAAAAGTCAGCCTGAATTAGCATCCATGATGTACGGCAAGAAAAACAGAGATCACTGGTCTCCACCAGTCTATGTTTAGCGTAATGTGCTCCTTCGAAAGCTGGAATGTATGGCTGTTATTTATAGAAGCACCGTGAGCACGTCCAGGACCTTTCTGCAGCTTAAGAAAGCAGACCGTGGCGAGCCGCTGTTGGTAGGCCGACACCGTGGTGGCGGGGCTGTGGTCACGCGACTTCCTGTCACCCACGTGCGCACGACAAGCGGGAAGCTATGAGGGTGGGGCGGAGGAAGGAAGCGCTGACATAAATAAAAATTTTTTTAAGTTAAAATAAGTTTCTTACTCCTCTGGCATCCCTACTTGACAAGAGGAGGGATAAGGTGCATTTCCATCCACCCTAACAGTGCTGGGTCGAGTGGAAAAAATCCGGGAGAAGAAACAAGCCACGAAAAGAAATAAGAGCGTGAAATTTAAGGCCCTCGCTATCACTTGCCTTCTGGGGTATTGTCAAGAAAAGCATTGCCGTTCTTATTCTATGTTAGTTGAATAAGCAGTTATTGGGCGTTATGTGCTTAACTTTTATAGGGAAAAGGTTACTTCCATCATTATTTTTCTGTTCTGTGTCTCGGAACGGTTTGCGGCCCCAGGCGGGTGTGCTCCGTTCTTGGTAGGGCCACTGTGGGACGACACGGTGCCTTTGAGGGAGCGAGGCAGCCGTGGGGACGCGGGGCTCGGGGTGAGGAGTGAGGGCTGATTTCAGGCTCCTGCTTGTGCCGGGTGTCATCAGGCAGCGCACAAACTGCACACCTGCACGTGGCAGCCGAGCTTCGTGCAATCGATATGTCTTTAAATAAGTTGTGTGTGAGTTAAACACATGTGACTCACTATGACCTTCGGTCTCTCCATTGGGGAGACCTTTTATCACTTGTCAGGTGGTATCTTACACTCCGAAACCAAATATTTGCAGCAATTCCATAATGTATTTTTCCATGAAGTGAAGAATTGCCTCCTAATTGACCTATTCAATAATTAATAGTAATACTATTACAAATCAATAATTAATAGTAATACTATAATAACTATTCAATTATTATAGAATGATTTAATGACAAATTAAACTAAGCTCAGCTTATTTCCTTATGTCCAGGGTGGCAAAGAACCTCGAGCTATGTGCCCTAGAGTTCTTCAGAATAAAAACTTTATGATCAACTATCCTGGAGAAATAGGGGGCACCAGGACAAATCTGTTTCCTGCTACCTAGTGGTCAGGAAGGCCCCCTTGCAGTATAGAAGTCTCGAGAGTAGGCAAGGAGCCAAGAAAACAGGAGTGTTACCGGCGAATTCTTCCAAACTTTCGCTTCTCTGCTCCATCCGTCCTCGCCCCTACGCTGCCTCCTAGGACTGCGTCATCTAGCTTTAGAGACCTGGAGGCCTACGCCATGAGCGGAGGCAGAGGACGGAACGCATTTCCCCCTTTCTCTCAGCAAACCGCAGACTTAATGTGCTAGTGAGAGTCAGCATGGACAAAGGGGATACCGGGGCCGGGGTGAGCGCGAGGGCACCTCCGTTCCAGCTCTCAGGCTCTGCCGCTCTCACTTCCTCTCCGCCCCTCCTCCTGGATTCCATCTTCCAATCTCGGTGTCTGCCTACAGCCCAATAACGTCCTGCAGCTTCCCACGGATGTGTGACCAGCGGCTGCTCTTGTGCCAGGCGGCGCCCAGCTCCGCCACCAGAGGGAGACTGACACTGGACTCTGGTCCCAGCTGGAACATCAGTGGGGAGGTCTCTCTGGTGGGCCCAGCTCGTGTCCACCCAGCTGGGCCCAAACCAGGCCAGTCAGCTCTCGGCAGGGCCACCTGGGCCAATCAGAGGACACAGAGTGAGATTTGCAGGGACAGGCGGCTCCGGTTTGCATACGATTAGAGGAGGGGGAGGAGCCTTCTCGAAACAGGACATTTGGGTTATTTCAAAACCGAAAAATGAGTTGCATTGATGGGAAAAATATAAAGGTCTCCATGAGTCCAACATTTAGGGATTTTAGACATTTTGCCCCAGGATCCATTTTTTAATTGTAAATTGTGTATAGAAATACAAATATAAAACAGATAAGAATCAACACAGCTGGGATGGAGGCGAGGGCGGGTCCCCACACTCGCTCTTACTTTGGGCAGCCGTGAGGTACCCCACCAGGAGAAACCTGTGACGTTGACAAACACACTTGACAATCTGCTGAAAGTCCTTAATGGTGGCTATTTTTTTTAAACATCAACCACATATTAAAAGGCAATTTTCACATTGGAACATTTAGAAGAGGAAAATATATAGGAAGACTGTGTTTATATCCTACTTCTTGTCCTGTCTTCCTGTCAAGCAGAGGTTAAATTATGGCTGCTAAGAAATTAAAATGCAAAAACGATAGCCTGCCCCCAAAAACGGTTCCTTGCTTTTTAGATATCCGCCCCATGTTGCTATGTCCTTTCAAGTGATTCCTTGAAAGGCTGGAAAATGTACTCTTCATCATTAATATGTTGCACTTGGGGCTTGAAAAGGGTGAGACTGAATGCTTCGTGATTGTTAAAACCATGGGTACAACCAGCAGAGACAGATCTCTATACAAAGAGCTTCAATGGAGAAGAAATTAACACCTGGAGGGCGTGAACTCTGGAACTGCAGAGGTGTTCTCCCTGGCCTACGACGACAGCACCACAGAGCAAGCACTGAGCCCCACCGAACGGACAGGACGCTGAGAGAGATCTGTGTTATTTAAACAGGCACATTGCAACAGCACTAAAATGGACAGCCAATATTCCCCCCGTTTCAAGAGGTTTCCAGCACCTTCAAATAGCAACTTGCATAAAAAAAATTTAAACGTGTGCTTGTTTCAAGCTCTTCATCTTTACATTTAAAACAGTTATCCCCAAACCCATTAGCTTAACTGTAAAATAAATCACGGCACCTGAATGATAGAGATTAGCAGCTTCCTCTTTCATCACAATTAGAAAAGCCAAAGAGGTGGATCTCACTGTTTAACATTTAGGGTCAGAAAGCAGAGATTCAGGAATGTAAAGAAGTATTTGTTATTATTGTTGCTGATATTGCTATCGAAAAAAATAGCAATAGACTCATAAAATCCGGCACCAGTTTGGACTAAACCCGACGACGCTGACTTCAAATGAGGGGTTCATATCAGGTGAGAGGAAATGGGGTGGGGGGGGAATGTCAAAGAGTTTCTCACGTTCTAATCCTTCCTTTCACAGTGTGGGACACTGTTCGACATGCATTTTGGGGAGAGGCAGAGGAAGTGCTAACGATAATTCGTCCTTGAAGGAAAAAAAGCGAATTAAATGTATTTCTGAACATCTCATTTATATATAGGAATTAATGTAATCCTCAGAGAATTCTTGGTTGCACCTGGGAGCCAGAATTACCAGGGTCGAAGTCTTATATTTGGCCCACGCTAGGATCACACAGCGATATTTATGGGACTTTTACAAGCCTTATGTGACTTCTGACTTTTCATTTCTGGTGTACCGCCTACAAAGATTGGTGATAATTGCTTTGAGGGCCAAATGATGATAATAAGAATAATATTCATAATAATAGTCTTTTCCAGTTGGGAATTTATAATCTAGTTGGGAAAATACACACATATGAAAAAACCAAATAGCAAAGCAAAGCAATACATATTTTCAAGGTCTAAATAGGCCAATAGGTACCTTAGGAAGAGAGAGAGTTTGCCGTGAGTTGTAGAGGTCCTCAAAGAGTTTGTGGATCGCACAGGATTGTACGGGTTTTTATACATGGCTAGGATGCTGATCAGAAAATAGAAAGGGGACAGAGCACCCATTTTTGGCAAGAGAAGCCCACGCACAGTCCTCGGGAATGGGTTAGGGTAAGTAACATTAGCTGCTCAGCAGTCTGCAGATGTCGGCGTCCTAATGCAGTAAGCCCGAAATATTCACGGAGTAGAAGTGGAAGTTTCATTATTGCAAATACAAAAAAGTATTATTTCTGCCCGTTACCTTCGGTAATGAAAACAGTGTACGCGGTGCAGACCGGTCGGGCGGCCGGCGTAGCCTGGCGCTCCCAGGAGGCAGAGCTCTGCGGCGAGCCCCACATGTGGGCCGTTCCCGCTGAGAAATGCTCTCAAAGGCTGAGGACAGCGGTCAGGGCAGAGCGACCAGGGAGGGCGCAGAGCCGGGCCCTCGGTGTGCTGTCCGCCTGGTCACCACTGTGGGCACCCACCAGGGGCTTGCAATGCCCACGGCACCACCTGTGGACCCTGCGGACTGAGCCTCAGTCCTGCCCCCCAAGGGGAGGACGAGTGGGGTGGTCTGTCACCCTGCCCCGCCCACACACACACTTTCCGCCCCGCAGGTGAACCCTGCACTGAGGCACTGCAGAAACCCCGGGGCATAGACAGAAGAAAGCTCAGATCACCTGTGCCGGCAATGCCAGGTGACCCCGCAATGCCAGGTGACCCCGTGCGAAGCTGGGGGCCCAGCAAAGCTGGAGAGAGAGGTGGGCTGAGACGATGGGGTGATGGGAGGTGTCGGGGGTGGTTCCAGTCCCGGGATGGTGAGCACTGGGCTGGGGAGAGCCCGTGGAAAGGGCGGGACCTCAGGAGGCCCCTGGGCTGTCGTTGGAGAGAGCAGTGACCCAGCCTTCACGAGGAAGCCAGAGTGTACCCGTGGACTTCGATAGATGTATGCATCCTGAGAGAGAGAGGCGAAGGCTACCGACTTCTCTTTAAACAACAGAAAAATCCCACCGGTAAAGAAAGCCAGACCAATCTGGGGGCCATGCCCCCTCGGCCTTACCACTTAGCCTAGTGGAGACTGCGGTTTCCCAGAGCGAGTCACTGATTAATGCACGCCACTTACTTTCTCCGTAGGATGCTGTGCTAGTTGCCATTGCACAGAAAGAGCCTGCTAAAATAGTCACGCCCCGCCCTGACCTCCCTCCCCTGCAGCATAAGTGACATGCTTTTGGCTTAGACCCACAGGCAGACGAATGTTTTTCCCAGACGATGGGCTCTGGCAGCGGATCTCTTCCTTACGTCCTGTCCCGTGCGCCCGCCGCCTTCACCCCTGCTGGTTTTCACGGTTCTGACACTGTCGTTAAGCTGATAGCAGCAGCCAGTATTGTCATCCTTGACGGAGTCAAAACTTGACTGCAGGTTCCAAAAGAAGGAGCGTAGGAACCCATTTAGCTAGTGACCCCTCCTTTAAGTGACTGACTCCAGTTATTCTGATCGAAAAAAAAAAAATGTCCATGCTGAGTGCATATGACAAAAATTACAGGCAAGCTGTGCTTCTCTAATGCACTGCTGATGCGGTCGTTTTTCAAAACTAATCAGGGGACATTTTTAAGTCACCGTGAACACACTGATTCTTTCTGTTTCTTAAGGAGCCTTTAACGCAGGGCTAGGGATTCAAATCTGAGCAAGTCTCCGCCCTCGGGGAGTTCGCAGTCTAGTGGGAGAGACAAAAATAAATAACGGGACACCCTGTGGAAAACGCCACAGGGAGAGCACGCATACGTGTCAGTGGGTCGAAGAGGACCCCGACTCTCCCTCTGGGTGTGGGGCGCAGTGTGAGGGACGGGAGCGGACCGGGAAGAAGGCACTGAGCCCCAAAGGATGTGAAAAACCCTTTCACAAAGCAGGAGAAGGGCGAAGGCGAGGGCATGGCTTTGGCGGCGGCTCATTCGACGAGCCGCAAGGCACAAGGCCCAGCGGGGCCCGGCTGGATCAGGGGACAGCTGACTGCCAAGGGCGCTGCTGAGCTCCCACTTTGCGCCTCACCCGGGCGCGTCACGGGAGGCAGCCTGCGGCTGAGGCTGGAGAGCACCCTGATGGGTCACATTCGCCTTTTAGGAGAAACACCCCGGGGCGGGCATGGGACATGGACTGAGGGGCTGGTGCAGGGCCTGGGCACGAGACTGCGCGTGCCCGAGGAGGGCCATGGTGGCAGAGCGAAGAAAAGAGAGTAGCTGAGAAATACCGGGGTGTAGGACTGGCTGGTCCCATAACCACGGGAGAGAGGATGGCGCGAGGGGGAGGAAGGGCCGGCGGCTGCGTTTGCTGCTTCTCTCTCCTTTGCCGGCACCAGGCTCCTTGCGACAACTGCTGTCTGCTCTCCTGCCACTAATTCTCCCCGAAAGGGCGGACGAGTGACAGGGTGAAATGGTGCCTTGATGGAAAGACTTGGTTGCAGTCTGACCCCTGCCTGGCATTTGACCTTCGGTGTAGAAGATTGACTGATTTAAGTGTCTGGGGGACGGCCATGTTTGCATTGAGATTCTAGAATAATTACTGGAATTTACATAGCTCATTGCGATTTACAAAGCAATTTTCCATTTGTCATGCCACTTAAGGCTCGCGTCAGTGCCCTGGTGGGCCGAGCAAGTGCTCTGCCCGCTCCTGCAATGCCCGAGGGCGGCTGTGATGGAGGGAGGTTAAGTGACTTGCTCAAACCCCTCCGGCGCCCGAGGAGCCGACCCAGGAACCCCACACCGATCCCTCTCACTCCGTCACTTTACAGTATCCCACATCGGCTGCGCCTTTGGGTTTTAGTTTGGAATGTCACATATCGCTTGATATTTCTATGTTATCATATTTATCCAACTTGATTGATTATAATTCCCAAAAGTTAGGAATTAGATAGTGCACCTTTTCCCGTCCACACATACAAACTAGTCAAAACCACCTTGTTAGGGGAAATAGAGATTTCTTTTAAAACTAAAATGATCTAGGAATTTGCAGCAGCAGATAAAGGCAGCACTTAATTATTGCTAGTAAAGGGAAGGGGTGTGGATCAGAGTGCCAGCCGGCAGAGCTGACGGGGACCCCGGAAAGGTGGGGCAGGCTGACGGCTGAACACACGAGCCGCTGCGTCCTGGATGCCCGCTCTCGGGCTGCCTCAGCGCGGACGGCCCCGGATGAGTTATTCAACATCCCTGTGCCTCAATTTCCGCATCTCGAAGAGGAAAAGGAAAACCATATCGAATTAGTGTGAGGGACGAACGAGAGACCACGGGTAAAGTCGCAGCCTAGGGCCTCGTACGTGGTAAATCTCTGAATGTGTCAGTGACTATCAGAGTGTCAGCGCCCCAGATGCAACCCAAGGCCCCACCCACTCCTTCCCCAGAATCCTGAGCCAGCCCTGGGCGATATTCGCGACTCAGTTCGGCTCCCCGGAGCTCGCCGTCTCCATCTCTCCATTTCCCACAGCCTTCCTCGTCAGACTATGGCTGTCTCTCCCTGAATTCCAGCCACACCCTCCCTCTCAAAAACAGTAATGCATTTGGATGCACAGCAAATTCTTACTCATGATCCCAAGCAACAGCAAGAAGGTTACATCACAGATTTTTAGGGCAGACAGCTTAGGAGGTAAGGTGAGCTTTCTTCCGAAGACTCCTGGCTATCCCGCCAGCACTGGCTGCCCACCAAATGGCCCAGCTCTGGCTCTGCCTCTCTCTTTTGCTGCCACGAACAATTAAAACAACTACAGTTCTTCCTACTGCAGACGGGGTAGGAGAGCACTCTGCAGCTCGCTCCAGCCCCTATCCCCGCTCCTAGGAATGGCTGCAGACTCTCAGAACGTGGGCCCCCCCGCTCCAGGTCTCACCCCCTCTCCTCCCCTCCTCCGCAGCCCCTGAGGAGAAAGAAGCTGCACAGAGATTTATAGAGACTGATTTCTCCACTGAAACGAATTAGGCCGCCTCCTCCTTATACGGGAGAACCAGCCGCAGTCAGTTCTCATTTCAGATACGTTTTTTTTCTCTTAGTCACATATTATTATTGTGCATTGTGGTGATGGATGCTGCCCGCCTAATAAGATATAAAAAGATGATACTGAATGAACTGGGCTTTTTTTAGCTCTCTCTTCGTTGGGTCAAGCCCTGCGCCCCCACCCTGGGCCTCGCCATCCACACCGACTGTAACACCGCACGACTCCGGAGGCAGGTGATAACTTAAAAAGGAGTTTGCCAGAGATACAAGAAAACTCCTTGCAAAGCAATGCCACGATGTTGCCTCAAATAAACTACCTCTTAAATGGCTAATTTTTCTTCAGCCCTTGGAATAACACATTGTCTTACAATTACAGAGCACCTATAAATTACAGCGGTGTTTTCAAGTTACCTCTGTTTGAAATAAAGGATGGCCTGTTATTCTGGGAAGAGAAACGAATGGCTTTGTTTTTGTGCCAATGAAAATGAGGCGATCTCGAATTCGTGCAGATCTGGAGATCTGGTTTTTAAAAAGGCGCATCCCTGCGCTCACAGTAAACAGAGTTCATAAAAGTCCGAAGCGTGCCTTCCATTTCCCAGGAACTCCACGCGTTCAAAAGCTTGTGACCAGAAGATAACAATATGAGCTGTGTTGATTGAAACGGATAAAACACGTGGCTGTTTTCGGGCACGTGACCTCAGCTTCCCCAACGAAACCGTCTTTTCTGAGAAGCAGTCGGAGATGTTGGTACAAACGCGATCGAGTTATGTCACTTTACATCTAGACGTTTTCATGGTTGCTTTGACAGAGCGTAATAACGAGTTGCGCTCGAGAATCTGGCTTTGCGGTCTCGGCTCTGTCACCATCCTGATGTGGTGCCACACGGAAGGTCTGTGGTTTCAATTTCATTTCTTTTCCAATTTACATCTGAGGATTGGACATGTGTGAATTCGCAAACCCCCTTCGATGTGGAAGTAGAATTAGCTTTCGGAATGGGTACACAGAATACTAAAATCTTAACTCAATCCTCCAAACTTAATTGGTATATTAAGAAAAAAAAAATCTTAACTTCAAAGTGAATTAGCGTTGGCTTCAAAATTCTTTATTTTGACTTCTGAATCACGTTTGCCTTTCCCTGCAATACTCGCCGTGAATAAACAAAACTTTCGACACGAGTTTGTCGACCGAGAGTAACGTAGGTACTTGTCTGTGTCTGCGTAGGATCCCTTCCCCTGTCTTCTCAAAGCCCACCTTCTCCTGAGGAAACCACCTGCTCTACCGTCCAGGCAGTGGGAGCAGGTGCGCTCTTCCCTGGTGCCAGGCCGGGCAGGCGAGCCCTGCCCAGTCAAAGCCCTGGAGGTCTCCAGGATGGGCAGAGCCAACAGATGGAGAGAGAAAGGGCCTGGGCCCAAGTCCAGTCCACCTCGGGGACCCTGATTACACAAGCTTAAGGCGGCTTGAGTTAGGTCTCCTATTACTTCCAGTAGAGAGAGTCCTGACTATAACAGACAGCTTCAAAATACCCTCATTTGGTGGCATCCCAAGAAAGATTTCTCTTCAGTTTATGTCTATTTTGCCAGTAAGTAGGCTCTTCAAGCTAGAGATGAGTCTCTTACAGCAGTCGCTGATTGCCCAGGTGATCCAAAAAAGCACGTAAAAAGCACGTTGACAATTTGTTGCTTCTGCTTCTGGATCGGTAGGTTTGACTCTACCTTCAGGAAATCTTTGTAAACTGAAGTTTCTATCACTGAATCTGTTTCTGAAATCTGGGTTTGCAATCCATTCAATAGACTTCGTTACTTTGCTGCCTGTTTCTAAACTTCCTTTGCATTTGCTTAAGCTCTCAGGTGGGAGGGGGCCCGGTCGGGGGTCCGGCCAGACGGGCCTCTTTCTTGGGGAAAGCGCTTCAGGAAGCATTCCCTCCACAATTTCCATCTCTGCCCCTTTCTTCCTGGTCTTGTTTTTACCTACGAATCGACTTTTATGTTAGAATTTCTTCCATTACTAAAATATATAAGTTGAGCTTCTTTTAGCTGTAAGAGGAAAAGCCCAATTCGACTGACTTAATAAAAAAAAAAATTATTGCTTCACATACCGAGAAGCCTAAGCGGGAGTGACTTCACGGTTAGTTCATTCAACAACTAACTGATGGGTTCTTTCTCCTTCCACTTTGCCATCTTCAGGAAAGCGTCCTCATTTAGCAAGGTGGCTAGGGTAATGCTGGATATTACTGCACGGACGAGAATGTCTAGGAAAAGAAGACCCGTTTCTTTTCCTGTGTCTCTTTTTACCAAAGATAGAATCAGATCCCATTGGCCAGAACCGTATCACATGTTCGTGTCCAAACCGGTGGCTGGCAAAGGGGCCGGGGAGATCCAATCTGCTTAGTGCACCCTCTTGGGTGTGGGGTTGGGACCAGCCTCCCTGAAAGGATGGCCGTGTGGAGAGAAGGAATACCTGGGGGTGGCAGGTGGGAAGGTAACCAAAGAGCCGCCCAGGATCGGCCTCACAGCTGTCCATCCTCTGCAGCCACACAGAGCCCAACCCCCGAGGGGCCTGCTCCTCGTCCGACCGCTGCCGTCACATTATTCCCAGGGAATCCTGAACGAGGGTGCAGCCTGGCTTAGTTCCGACACAGCGAATAACTCTGCCAGGGGCCTGGCAGAAGGTCTTCTTTCTCTCTTACTTTTCTCTCTCTCCTTGGAAGAATGAGAGATCAAATTTCGCCACGCAGAGCTGAAGCAAAACTAGGCCAAAGAAGGTGGAAGGCAGTAGCGACGGATGACACGCGAGCGGCCGGGATGGGAGGTGGAAAGCAGGAGGCGGGCGCAGACCAGAAGGGGCCGCATGCTAGAGTGGCCCGAACCCGTCAACCCAGCCCGCGCCCAGGGGTCATCGCCCAAGCAGACCGCGTCCTCAGGGACCGGCCACAGCAAAAGTCGCGATCGACTTCACAGCTGTCTCACGATCCTTACTTTTTCTTACAGTGACGTTTGTTTCTTTACCTTAAATCTCTCTCTCTTTTAACCGTGGGCTCCCTTTCCCTTGCCATGTCTGTTTTCCTCTACATCTCCGGTCTCTCTGGCAGAGACCTGCTGTCCTCACCTCAGCCCCTGACTCTCCCCGCTTTTCAAGAACGGTTTCCGGGGTCAGCCTTACCCACAAGTGGAGAGGCCTAGGGAGAATGTGGGGCTTGAGCTGAACCCTAATAAAGCCCTCCGACCTAACACAGGACACCGCGCACCTGGCAACGGTCGCCGCTCCTGGCCAACCCCACACTCCGGCCCACCCCACTTTCAGAAGAGGGCACACGCGTAAGCCTGGCTTGTCAATGACCTCCCGTCCCCTGGACTCGGTGCTGATGTCAGGACTTGACAACCCACTTAGCCATCTCGCCAAATAAAATTAGCTCCCAGATATCTGCCAGAAACTGGGACGGAGGTGCCCGCTCTGCTGGAGCCCATTGATTGGTCGGACGGTATCGGCCTGAGCTGCCGGCTGCCCCTTTTCACACGACGAGGTCAGAGCCTGCGAGCAAGGTCAGCACAGCGCAAGCAGAGCCGAGAGAGAGACGGCCAGGTGTCTAACGACAGCGTGGGAGCATGTGGGTTCAGGTGAGCTCAAACTCACATCTGGTTTGCAATCATGAAGACCGATTCCCTTTTCCGTTTAATCTGATTTAATCCAATCACTGTGAATCTAAAGAGATCCGACTGATATGTCTCCTTGTCACCACCAGACAATATAAATGTATTTTCAGCTACTTTTTAGGAAGAGATGCACTTTCAAGAAACTTTCATTCACCCTCTTTCCAACTGTTTAACATCCATAGGATAAAATAAGGTACAATGAGCATGGCCTGCCCTTGCAAACGTGCCCTCTGACTGGCCCAGACTAATCAGACCTAGCGGATTCAACCAATCAGAGGCGAGCTGCCCGGCGGGGAGGATGGCTGGCCTTCATAACTCATGGGGACAGTGCAGTAGAAACCGGTGTGGCACTGGGTAAATAGCACAGATCAATTAAAAGGTGATGAAGTCCAAAGTCCTCAGCTTATACATGTGACAGAAATGTCTTCAGGCAGTAAAGATGATGAAAAGGACGGAGATTTTAAACCAGATATGAAAAAATAGACACGAAACCATATCGCGTTATCTTGGAAGAGCTAGAAATATTTAACATTGATAATTCGATCTTATTCCACCAATATTTGTAGAACATTCTCTTTACGCCGGGGATCGTTACGAGGCAGTGGAGACACCACAATATCTCGGCCTCACAACAGCCACAACCTTGTCACAGTGTAAACTGGAACAGAACACTAGGGACAGAAAGGGGAACTGCCTTAAAATAACACAAGGTTTGCTACGTGGAAGAAAAAATGGGTACGACCTCCAGGGAAGAGTCAGGACCTGCGTATAAAATATTGAGCTTACTTTTAAAATTAACTGTATAATGAAAGTTATAATTTCCCCCAAGATGAAACAGACAACCTTTTCGTGAGTGAGTTTCTGTGATCTGAGTCACTTAAACATAAGCCGAATGTGCACTTTGAGAAGATTCATATTAGAATATAAAGTTGAATTGTGTGAATTTTTTAAAGGTTCCTCTTACGCTGAGATTCTGTCATTTGATGTATATTAGTTATGTATTACCAGCTAGCAAATTGCTGCAAGTTCGATGCTTTAAAACAACACACATAAACTCACAGTTTCTGAGAGTCAAGAATCCAGGTGTGGTTTTGGATCCTCTGCTTCCTGGTCTGTCACAGGGTTGAGGTCTCGCCTGAAGACTTGACGGGGGAAGGACTTGGCTCTTGGCAGATTGACAGATCTTCAAGCGCTGTTGGCCATAGGGCATCCTCACTTCCTTACCCCGTGGGCCTCTCCAGCGTGGGAACTTGCTTGATCAGGGTCTATAAGGGAGAGAGTCTGTTAACAAGACAGAAGTCGCTCTCTCATGTGGCCTAAGCATAGTAGTGATATCTCATTATCTTTGCCACGTGCTATTGGTTAGAAACAAGTCACAAGTCCTTCTCACAGGCAAGTGAGGGGATCACACAAAGGTATAAATACCAAGAAGTGGGGGTCTCTGGAGGCCATGTCAGTAACTACTTATGTCTCACTATGAATACATAAAAGAGATGTGCCTGGGGTCTTAAAAAGGTAGGAAATTTGGGGAGAACCTGAGAGTGAGTCGTCTAGTGAAGAAATAAAATTAAAAACCCAGCCAGAATTTATCAATCTATGAGATAATATTCTTTAGGACGAAATCTGTAATGGCGGAAAGTTCGCTTTGACAGAGTTATAAGTCAAATACCAAAATCTGACAAATGTAGGACAAAAAAGAAAACTATGGATCATTCATAAGCAGATCGAATCTTAATACTAGCAAAGAGATTAATCAGGGTCATAAAATGATAACCACAGTTTAGTAAGGTTCTTTCTAGGTATGCAAAGAAGGTTCAATATTCAAAACTCTATTAAGATAATCCCTCAGATGGTTCAAAGCAGAAAAACTCCAATCCACGATCACCTTCACACATGCCAAAGCGGGAGGGTCTTTCATAATAAAATCGAAAAGTCACTTCCGAATAAAAAGTCTGGGTAAAATAGGAATAAAAATAGATATTAAATAAAGTTTTAACATGTTAGAACAGTAGCTAATAGAGCAGATTGATCTCTTGATCAATCCTGTATCCATGCCTTTTGAATGTCACTTTGCATCTCTTCCCATCAAGAGATAGGGACTATTTCCTGCCTTGAATTCCGAGTTGGCCTTGTGACTTGTCCAGGCTAACAGAATGTGACAGAAGGGAACACGTGCCAGTTGTAAGCCTAGGCCTCCAGTAGCCTTTCACGCTTCCACTTTATCTGCTGGACCTCTGCCTCCACAAACTCTGGCTAGGCTGCTGGAGAAAGAAAAATCACAGGAAAGAGAGCCAAGAGGCACCAGCCAAGCCCTGGAAGCAGAGTCCCCTCGCCATCACGCAGCTGCAGCCAGACCCATGACGGAGCCCAGCAGAGACCAACCTAAACTGCCAGCTTGACTGGTGGTATCATGAACTATATAAATGGTTGTTTAAAATCATTACGTTTTGAGGTCATTTGTTGTGCAATTGTGCAAGTTCATGAACATCCTCGATTGATTTCCTTGGTTTTGGAAATAATAACTTCTGGCTACTTCATCCCTTCCATTCACAGGAATGGAAGGAAGAAAGAAGAGAGGAAGGGAGGGATGAAGGGAGAAGAAGGGGCTTCGGGTTACATCCAGTTCACTCTTACACTTCCGAATGGTGACAAAGGGAAATACTTGATGAAGTCATGATTCTATACGGAGAAGAGCTTCTATTATAGATTTTTAGCTCAGACTCAGGGAAGTGATACTTTGCTGCTTTTCTCCCGATGAAGTTATTTCTAAGAATGCCTTGATACAATTAAGGGGCAAGTGGCTCGAATGAGAATTTTAGCTAGTTTGTACCTTTTTTTTTTGCTAACTCACATCTTGAAATACAGATTCATGATAACTACTCAGGCTTCTTATCATGTTTTGCTTTTGTCAAGATGCTTACGATATGCATCTTGTCACGGTGGAGACCTTGAATTTCCACAGGCCTAATATTACTTTCATCTTTTGGTTCAAAATCCATTTACCTCCAACATGTTCGTATGGCAGTTGAGCCCTTTTCCCCTTTGCTGGGCAATTAAAATAGAATCTCTAGATTTCTATTTCCTTTTTGGAAAATTTCCAGCAAATAATGGTAGTGGAAGGATAATTTGGGGCACACTATCTCATTACTACTTAATGCTTCTTATTTTTATCACGTGCTACTAATTGTTCCGCATTAAATATCACTTTCCTTTTTCTGGTTCTATGCAGGATTTGCTATCAAGTAAAACGTAACTCAAGTATTCAAGATTATCCTTTGAGGATTAGCTGGTCATTCTATTATGTGCCATAAAAACTGGCCCTCTAGTTTAGATTATGCAAAGGAATGTAAACATGGGAGAATAAATAGTCAAATAGTCAAAGTCACAATTAAGTAGTCACTGTGAGCTCTAGTCTCGTCTTGAGGAAAAAGTGATGGGCTGATGGATCCTTCGTTAAGTCCCCATGATGTCCCCAAATCCAACATAGTTGAAGGTCAAGGGTAATTTCAAATCGTTCAGAACCTCCGGAACTGAGATTTCCCTCTGTTCTTCCCAACTCCGGAGTCGAATCTTAAATGAGTGAATCACGGTCCTCAGGAGTAAACATCCCTCCCTCTTCACGTTTTTCTCTGAAGATCTGTTTATTTTTCCAATTACCTGAGTGTAAAATGGCTCTCCTGGCATAACGGCTTTAAAATTACACCACCGCTTAGAATTTCTCCCCTCTTATGTTTTCCGTTTGCTACAACCTTTTCCTGATATTTATCTTATAGATATTTACGGAGCAACTAATATGATTACGACACTAAGCCTGATGATAAAGAGTTTATGGTCTTCTCTCAGGACGAGAAGATATTACTGTTATTTTTCTAAAAATACTACTTTAAACGGTACTGTTATCTCTATTATCATCAAGAAGTTTTCAACATCGTTTCTTGAGAAGCATATTCACAATTCCTCCTCTTCATGAATGAAGAGAATTATGCTTCGGAGTCAAACTGCGAGCTGAGTTTTCCAGCTTAGAAAACGAATGTGCTCTAGCCAATAAATCAAATTCTGAAAAACTATAAAAAAAAAAAAAACAACGGAAAAAAAATATAATAACTTGCTCAGCTCCGATTTCTGGCAGGTTCTGATCGCGAGTGTGGAGGATGGCGAAGGTGCAAAGAGCTCCAGACACACTTTTCTTTCCACAACCATCATCGAAACGCACCATTTCACAATTTTGCTTGCTCGAAAGCAAACGAGATAAAGGAGTGTGTTTCAGGCAAATTCTTTGTACGTGTACCACTTTTGTCACTTTGTGTGTGCGTGTGTGTTTGATTTTGCTACACGTGTACTCCCGAAATTGCCTGCAAATTGGGGATTATTTCCCTAGCAAGATGGTTGTGTGGAAAAGGTTACATGATGTGAAAAATTATCAACCTCTGGGACCAGATTCTGTGACAATGATCCAGTTGCCCTCAGTCACACAGTACTCACACTCGGCGAGGTGCCGACGCCCATCAGGCTCAGCTCCACAAACCCTTCCACTTCTCTGGTCTAAACCACAGCCTCGCTCACTTCCTTTCCTCCGTCCCAATGCTTTTGGCTCCACTGTGCATTTCTCGCTTCCTGTCTTTCTGTTTCTAGTGCTTTCTGTGATCATGTGAATCATCCCGAGGCCCACTTCAGTTTTATCACTTACACCTTTAAAATTCTTGAGTCTCCATCACCTACGGGATAAGATTCAGACCTCCTCTGAGGCATTCACAACACACCTTCGTCTTGACACAGCTTCTCTGTCCACCTTCGCTCAGCCCCTCAAACCTTCACACATCCTGTGACAGTCACACTGATCTACTCACTCTGTTCTGCGGCCACTCCTCTCTTCCCCACCCCTCTGCCTCTGCACCTTCAGTTCCCTTTACCTGAAACTTCTTCCCCATCACAAGATAAACACTATCTTCCCTTCACAGGTCGAATCAGGTGCCGCCTTATATACCCAGTCTCTCTGACACCCCACTGTGAATGGGGCTGTCTAGCCCACATCCTCAGCTTTTATTTTCTGCTTAAATCACTCTGAGGCTCTGCCCCACAGAAGATCCTCCACGGTAACCGCCGCACCCCCGGGCATGCGTCCTCGGTCTCATGAGCACTATTAATTACTGATGCGTGTGTGTGGGGAGCGGCGGGGGACAGAAAACCCACGGCACCTGCCGAGGGCCCTTTCCTGTCACTCTCATCACACTCATGACCACACTGCAGTGTTGAGAAAACCTCGGGAGTATGGTTACCCTGTGCCGCACTTCATGTCTATCATTTGAGAAGTTTTGTCATCTTAGACACAAGAATTATGCCACCCAAATCCAGCTAGTGCAGCCCTTGTCCTCTGAAGAAATTCTCCTGTGCCACCTAAGGTTACACCGCCGTTGTTGCTCTGACAGCGTCCTCCGCAGGAGGGGCGGAAGGAAAAGCCTCTCTGCTTACAGACACGCACACCTGCCTTCATGCCCACCGCCCAGAATGCCGCTGTCCTTCATTCAGTTACTCAGCTCCTCAAGTCTACCACAGAGCCTTTGCCCAAAGCACCGGGGACAATGCCAGCACAGCTCATTTGGGAGGGAGTTCCTCCCCAGGCCCACACTACAGTGGGAGGCCTCCATCCCAGGCCACCTCATCCCAAGCTTCACCTTACCCTTCCATTCAATTAAACGCACCTTTCAGGTCATCATCTAAGTCCTTAGCAGGTGCGTTGGTCAAAATGGCTTTAGTGCTAAGTATCTAGGAAAGAAAAAATGAACAGAGTTTCCAGTCAAGATGGTGGAGTAGGTAAACACTGTGCTCACCTCCTCCCACGACCATACGAAAATTACAATTAAGCTACGGAACAACCATCCTGGAGAACCATCTGACATGTAGCTGAACAGAAGCTCTATAACTAAGGATACAGAAGAAGCCATGTTGAGATTGGTAGGAGGGGAGGATATGCAATGCGGGCGGGTCCCACATCTACATGTGGTGGTTGAAAATCGGGAGGAGTATCTCAGCGGCAGAGGTCCCCCTAGAGAAGCAAGGGGGCCCAGCCACACACCAGATTCACCAGCCCAGAGCACCAGTGCTGGGAAGAAGAGCCCCCACAACATCTGGCTGTGGAAATCAGCAGGGACTCTGTCCATCGAGGTGAGATGGAGGGCTGCTGGAAACCCAGGTGTCCTCTTAAAAGCACCGTGCACGAACTCACTAGCTTGCTGACACTCATCTTGGGCTCCAGCAGAGGGACAATGGCTCGAAAGGTGCCACAGAATACAGGGAGAAACAGTTGTGTGGCTTTGGGGTGAAGGCTAGAGGGGCAGCCGCCTTTGTCCCTGTGTTGAGCCCTTCCCCCACATGGCAAAATCTGAATCTCCATTGGCTGGTGAGCTCCACCAGCTCCCCCTCGGTGACTCCCTGAGACCCTGCCTCACCTAACTCATGCACAATCAGAGGCTCTTTTGGAGGCAGGCGGCCAGCCTTGGCCCATGCTACAGTCTTGATTAAAAACTCTGAAAGGTCCATAGGCCCCAGGTAGGCAGCGGCTGGCCTTGATGTGCCCTTTTGCTGAGTGGCTCCCAGCTCAGCACTGGCACCAGTCTTAAATCTGCATTAACCTGGTGAACACCACTTACCTCACTCTGGGGAATCCTTGAGACCCTGCCCAAGTCACAAACTGCCTGGGGCTCTTTCAGTAGCCGACCCTTATGGACAGCTGGCAGGTGGTGACAGGCCTCAGGGTACCCTTGGCCTTTTGCCAAACTTCCCCAGGACCGGGATTGGTGGCAGCTAGCCTCAGTATGGCCTCTCCCACACACCTCCAGCTACCAACCACAGACTGCTTCACAGCTCCTACCAGGTAGCCCTGGGCCAGTCACAGGTAGCGGCTAACCTTGGCCTGAACCAGAGCCCCTCCCAAGATGCCCCAGAACAAATACGCCCAGTGGCCAGCTCCAGATCACAACAGAGCACCAACGGATTAGCCCCACAAGTGGCACACCCAAAGAGTGGACTCGAGAGGCACCGGAGCCTGCTGGGGCGAACCCCGCTTCATGGAGTCAGCCCCCATATAGCAGCTCGTACACTGCGGTCGCAGCCAGTCAGCCTGAGGGTCAACTCCACCCAATGATGTGCCAACTTCAGTCAAGTTTCAACTACAACAAGGGGGCACACACAACCCACCATCAATCACATGGGTTGCACAAGATGGGGCGGTGACAGGGACACCCGAACAAAATGTGGGTTGCTGCTACGAACGGCAGGAAAGAATGCTGGGCAGGCACGCAGTACGGAGGAGTCTCATGCACGTCTTCGAACGGCTTCCTTCTTTCCGAACTGGTGAAATGGAAAACATCTCATATACATTGATTAAAATCTTAGATACCACAATATTACTCCGTTGTTTTTTTTTTTTAAAGCTTTTAGACTCTTACAAACAAAATATTGAGCAAAAGAAGACAGACACAAAAGAGAATATGTACTGTACAATTCCATTTATATAAAGTTCAAACACAGGCAACCCGCCGTTGTGTTAGAAATAAGAGGGGTAATGGCAGGAGAGGGGAATGAAGAGCGATCCTGGGCTAGTGTTCTGTTTCGTGCTTTTGCCAGTTAGAGCATGAGTTTAATTTGTAAAACTTCACCCAGCTGATAGGTGTAAAGGGGGTCAGATATTCGGTGATGGAAGGAAACTTAACTTTGGGTGATGAACACACAATGCAATATACATATGACATATTATTAAATCGTACACTTGCAATCTATTTCATTGTATTAACCCATGTCACCCCAATAATTTTAATTTTAAAAAGTTAAAAATAAAAAAAATGAAATTATAGTGTGAAGTGTTGAGCAAGGCATTACAGATACCAAGATAACAGTCTCTTCAAGATTCGAAGACTTAACTGCTGAGAGGAGGCGTCACAGAAGTCAATAACCCATTACCGTAAAGTGTTAGGTTGTTTTCTATGATATAGGGCACCAAATCCAAGGTCAGGGAAGGCTTCCCAGAAAGGATGACATGTAAATTGAAATGAATAAAATGTGTACGTGTGAATTTGCCAGGTGAGGGGTGAAGGGGTGCTGCGCTCAGAGAGAGCAGACTCGCTGAGAATAGGTCAGCGTGGCTGGGTCCGAGTGTTTACGGGG
>NW_006440645.1:3892178-3895711 GCF_000325575.1 Pteropus alecto | reverse complement strand
GTTTTAAAAATATATTTATGCCTTTTTAGCTACTAGTTAATAGTCATACCACTGGTAAACACATCATTAGTAAACATTGCTTTATTTACTTGCTTTGGGGGAAAGAAGGTAAGGATAATTTCTAACTAGTGTTTATTATCTGCTATTTTAAGTTCTATAGGGCAATTGTTGAATTTTTGATGAGGTACTATTCAGGGGAAGATATGGGTGTTCTTTAGCATTTCTTTATTAACTTAATACTTATTAAATGGAATTGCTGTGTTGGTATTTGTTTTACAGACTTAACCCATTTCCCATTTACCCCGCATATACTTGCCAGTGACACTTACGGCTGCGGTTTATGCTGAGATAACTCATGGATTACAGTCCTAACCTTACCCCCAAAGTTTGCCACGAAATATCTCACTTTTATTATTATTTTCACATTACTCTTCTATATCGATAGTCTTCGGAAATGAAAGACATTATTCTATTTACAGCATTCTGTTTTTAGTAGTGGTATTTCCATTTACAAAATATAGTAATTCTTCATTGCTGAAAATGTCAAATCCTAGAAAATGTAGCATTCCTACACATGATGTTAACATCATTGTCGAACAGTTGTGAGCCGAAGACTCATCTGAGGAATCCAATTTATGGATATATTTCTGTTCCATTACGATTAGAGATGAGTTCTGTTTAGAAATAACTCCAAGAACAGTTTTTATGTTTTTATTCTCACATTGAAAACCAGTCAGATTTGCCTCAGCCTCAACAAGCGTGTTTATGTAAAATTAAATTAATGCTGGCAGCGAGCTGCACTTTTTTTTTTCCTAAACGGGAAATGGGTCAGATGATTTATATGTTTTCTTTTGCTATTCCTGTCAAATGAATACTCAATGACAGAGGGACCGAGAGGCTTCACGTGATCTGACCTTCTCCTCTCCAGCAAAGGAACCAACATTGTGACTCAGTGGCTCCATGCATATCAACACCCACGTGTTTAAAGAGACTCAATTGTCAGTAGGGGTGGCCATGAGGAGGAAGTAATACTCTGGAGAAGGGAGTATGAAAAAGTATACTTTGACGTTGTTAGAATAAATTTTTTTATAGTTAAAATGTTGTCCTATATGACACGTCTAAGTTTTAAAAATAAAAAATACCCCTTAATCAGCTTTCAAAATTCTTAAGATTTAAACCATTCTGAAAAACTGTGCAGCCTAATCACGACTATAGCTACTGGAATCTTATCATTAAATAAACATAATTATGCGTTTTCCTGCCATTCTTTACAATAGCGATATGCTGAGAATTCTATTTTTTGAAGAGTTTAAACACTATGTACAGAAAGGAGTGTGAGAAAGAAACGAGTCCATTACAATATTCTCTGTAAACGCGGTGGACAGCGATATCAACAAAGCTTCACATCTAACGCCAAGAAACGCTGCTCTGAGCGGTAGCAAAGCCCGAGAGCAGCAGATGCCTGAGAGGGATAAAATGAGAGCTGGGCGACCAACACTGCAGTCGCGACTCCCACGATTAGCTTTAACTCTCACAAGATTTATCGAATGGCCACACGGTGCATGAGAGACACACCGATGAATTATGGTCCTTTGATACCGGTTCGGCAGGCTGACCTCTACCCAAGCCGCCCCATGTCCTAGTCTGAGGTCAGGAGGTGATGATGTCCGTGCCCTAAGTGGGAGTGAGCAACGAAGGCGAAAGGGGGTTTTCAGAGCCGGTGGCCTTGCACTGGGCTTGAAGGACAGGCAGAATTTCTCTGGAAGGAAAGAAAGTCAGCACATTCGTTTCTTGGGAGTAGAGGAGGATGAGTGTGGAGGCTACAGCACAGACGCACACCTAGGCACTGGTGACAGAGTCCTAAGCACAGGTGTGGTGAGGGGAGGTCACCGAATTAGGGAGGAGTCACAGGATAGGGACTGCAAAGGTGACTTAGGGCCGAGCTCGGTCTTGGCAGTATGGCCGACTAGATGCTCTGCAGGCTCCACTCTATCATACTGCCAAGTCCTTGGGAAATGTAAAAGAGCTCGCTTTTTAGAGAATTGCTCAGCTCACAGGAAATCGAGAGGAATAGCCTAGGGCCACCTCGGCCACATGACTGGGAGGGTGAAAGAGAGGAGAACTGCAGGTTTGCAGGGAACTGGGCTGCCCAGCGACCTTGGGGACGTCACCCGGCTTCTTTGTATCTCATCCTCCTCACATGCGAAGGGAGGGTGTTGGGCACGGAGATGTCTATGATGCCAGCTGTCACGTTCTGTCTGACAGCCCTTCCACACGCGCGTGGCATTCACCACGCTGCTCCCTGTGACGCAGGCAGGTCCCTTGGAGCTACCAGCTTCCTTTTTCTATTCTCATCCTCTGGAAATTTAAAGCCTAAGAAAGAATTCAGGACTTTTTAATTTTCAGGTAAAAATATGACATCAAGAATATTCAGCTGGCCAAAAGCAGCAGGAAAAAAAGCAACTGCCGTTTCATGAAAAAAAAAAATCCTAAATTTCTCTCAGATAAAGTCAATAATGTTAACAGTAACTCTCAGAGAGAAAACAATCACTTACTCAGGAGAATATTTATCTCCATTCCATCGATGATTTCATCAGAAGAATTTCTAGCTTCAGAAATTTGCTCAATAGCAATTTGCTCAACAGAAAATTGCTCAATAAATGTTATTTTATGAAAATGATAATCTATTCATTTAAATGGGCAATTTGTGTGTTTTCACAGGCTTATAATTACATAAGAGTGAATGCAATGTTAGGAAGTTATCCTTTAATACATATTCTTATTTCAGAGAAATAACTTCCCAGTATAGTGAGAAAACAATCATTGAAAATTTCTGTACATAAAATATATTACTCGAACGACGCATTCATTCGGTTATGCTTATTTTCTCATTATATTATTTCAAATAAATTATTTTCAGTTTTTAAAAGACGTTGAGAAGTTCTGTTTCAGTAAGGAGGCTATTGCTGTTTTTCTTTGGCCTACCTACCATATTTGCTTTGTCCCCAGATGAAAGGATTTATAAACTTTTGTATTTATTAAATCAATGAGAAAAGACACACTCATTCTTTAGCAGAAGCTATGGAAATCTAATTTCAAATATGTGTACGTAACTTATTGAAAGAAAATAGGAAGGAAGAAAGGAAGGAAAGAGGAAGTGAGGGAAGGAAGGAAAAATCACTAATACAGAGGAAAAAACCAAAATTTTCATTAGATAAATAAATTTCACAAGTGCTATGGGGAACTATTTATCCCTACATCTTTCTCACTTATCAGGAGGCATGAAGAGATGCCATTAAGACTCTATTATCACTTTTATTGTGCCGCTTTTTAAATTTATCCTATGCTTAACTTCCCTCTGCGGTGGGGGGAAGTACATATTCTCATACAGGGTTTTGAAAATCACTCTGGAAGGAAAGCCGTGAAAATCTATAGAGTGTAACAGAAGAATATGTTTTAATTATCGTTTGTCTTGCCCCACAGATAGCATTCGGGGAAATGTAAGCCATCGGCTTCCATGATTATAGGTACAG
>NW_006440645.1:3879609-3891998 GCF_000325575.1 Pteropus alecto | reverse complement strand
AGAAAGTTTACCATGGTATATCTAGATCGAAATCTCAGACAAAGGGTAGGGGCCGAAATAACAGCTGTGTGCTGGGAAGTTCTTCCGTGTTACTACGTGGCTGGCGGTCAAAAACCCAGGACGTTTCGGACTGCGCGTGCTAAATGACACTGAACACAAGAACAGGATTATTGACAAATGATGAAGTCATGAGTACAACACAACTGGGTTTCTATACAAATAGGAGAGAAAAAGGCATGGGTCGACTACATTCCCGGCGTATCAGATTAAACCCAGGAATGTCAGAAAAGTGATTCTCCTCAGAGCGAAATTTGTCGATATGGTTCATCACATGTGCTTATCACCTTTGTATTCCTTGCTTGACTTGTTATTTAAAACTTATTGATTTTTTAACAGCTTATATTTTTATATCCAATTCTTCTAAGATGTGTCTGGAAGCTTCCTGACTTCAGGGAAAACTGTCTCTTAAAAATATCTTCCTATTGTCCATGATGGACAATAGACTAGTGGTTACCAGAGGATCGGGGTAAGGGTGAGGTAAAAGGGGTCAAATATGTGGTGACGGAAAGAAATCTAACTATGGGAGGTGAACACACAATGTAAATATATATATATTTATATATATATATATATGCCTTACTGTTAAAGTGTAAAGAAAAAAAAACACCAAGAAAAAAAAAAAATATATATATATATATACACATCTTCTTACAATGTCTTGCACTAGGTTGGTGTTCAAAAAAAATGTTGGTTGATTTGGATAATTAAACAGAAACTGATTTTAATTTGAGCAAATTCAATTTTAAATTTTTTTCTACATACAGAGGTAACTCATGGTCAGTGCACAAAATTTGAAAAACCCAGAAAAACTAAAGGAAAACTTAAAAGTCGCCACAAATTCTAAACACCTCTCCCCTCCACTCCCCTTCAGCCCCCAGGAATAGGTGAAAATTCTTATAGCCTTTTTGCTGTGTTGTTTGTGGTGGGCATGGGGGAGGGGCGGGGCTGAATGGTATACAGCTACATGTAAAAAATAGCCCAGAAAATTTACTTAATGTATATCATGAACTTTTTCCCATTTTAATAAACGCTCTTCTACAATGTGACTTTTGTGCCAGTATAGTATTCTATTGCATGGGACACCATAATTACTTTAGCAAAATTTTATTGTTTCTAATTTTTTTCATTATATATTATTCTCTGAATATCCATGTTCATAGCATATAAAACACACATGGCAATTCATAATTAATCCAATGATAGATTAGCTCTGATAAGGGAGGATGCTTGATTAAAAAGAGACAGAGAATGGAATTAAACGGCTTTGTATAATCATGTATTTCATATTTTACCTTTTCACATAGAAAAATTACTAATCTCTTGAGTTCTGAAGTGTGACTAAGCTTTTACAGAAAAAAATGTATGCCGTGATAAAGTGACTGATATCTTTTTTAGAGTATAAAAGATTAGCTAATAAGGCCTTAAATCTTTTAACAAGGGAGAAAACAAAGGGCTTAGCATTTATTTTCTGCACCATTTACCTTACCTCAGCGAGTTACTCAAAAAAACGTGGGTAAGAATTACTGCTAATTCAGAAAAGCTTCAAGACAAGTGCATACAGATACATTATATGAATGCTGAATATATTGATACATGATCATTGATCAATTTCAATCTAGTGTCACATGAAAAAATCTATGTGGCTTTAAAAAAAAACTTCAAACTCTAGATTATGATTACATACTTATTTAACTGTAAAGGATGAGACTGAGACCATCTGTCACAGTCCAACGTCAGGTTTTCTAAGTAATTCCATCGGCATCGAGATGATGAAAAAAACTAAGATATCTCAGAATATTCTACTTAAAGGAGTCAGTTCAGGGACTATTTCTTTTCAATGATTAGGCATTCTGGTAGCTGGTAGCTGGTGACTTTTTTTTTTTTTTTTTTACCCTAAAACCTTTTATAGGAGGTAAAACATTAGATTATTAATAAAGGCTTTGGGGGAAAGTATCATCTACATATATCCTGAATCTTCAAAAGTTAATATAGGAAAAGTGCCAGAGACAGAGAGAGTGAGTCGGAGGCTAAAATCATCAAGTAGCAGCCGCTCCGGGATGGGCAGACGATGCCCACCGTGAGGGTAAATGGCTTAGTCAGCAATGTCATTTCATGGGACTAGATTCCAGCTGGGGAGAAGGAAGGGAGAATGGTCTTTAAAAAAAGGGCAAAGAGATCTCCCCTGATTCCAGGTCTGAAAATACAAAGGGTGTGGTAGAGAAAAAAGCCCCCAGTTGAGTCGACTGCAGGGGAAGAAGCGCCCTCAGAAGACAGCCAGGTTGTCTGCAGAGCAGGAAGGTGCAGGAAGCTTTCGGAGACGAGGCTGAAGATGGGGCGGGTTTTGCTGAGGATGGAGCTTGAGTTCCAGCAGAAACGGTGGAAGGGATTCAGGAGTTTGGTGAAGGACGCGTGGGGATGGGGTTAGAAGAAGGAACGGGCAGAGCCGATGGGAGAGGAGGGCCGCCTGGAGCCTCGAGTTTCTTACGAGAGTGACATAAACGTGTAGGTAAAGGGCATGCGAGGACAGTCCCAGTAGACGCAGGGCGGACAGCGGGGCTGTGGGAAGGCTGGAACTGCCAGGGGCAGGGAACAGAGGTGTCAGGACACTCAGGGCCCCGTGACCTCAGCAGCTGGGCATTAGGAGGCTTCTTGATACCTGCTGGTGGGGGTGTGATGCTGAGAGGCTCGCTCCCTGTGAACCAGACTCACTCTCGACCCCTGCTGGTCAGGACTGAGAATGGACACGGAAACCATCGCATCCTCCTTATAGGGCAATTTCTTAGTATCTAAGTAAACAGTGTGTGTGTGTGTGTGTGTGTGTGTACACACACATACATCTCTATATATTTTGGCTTGAAAATTTCAGGAAATTTCTTTAAAATATTCTCATGTGGCAATCAACTTAGAAACAGATTCAACGATTAATCATTAAATATAATATATCCATGTAATAAAATAGAGTATTAAGCCAAAATAAAATTGCACTACAAATTCATTTGTATACTTTTAAAAGCAACATAAAAATCTATACTTGTATAGACCATACAGCAAAGTTTAAAGAACTTACTATGTGCTGCACACTGTTCTAGGTGCTTTGCATATTAACTCCATCAGGTCTGTGCTGTTATTATTCCTATTTTATGATTAAGATAATCGAGACTCAGTGAGGATAAGTAATTTGTCCAAAACCCGCAACATGTTAAGGGGTAGAACTCGAATTTTGTCCTGAACACCCCGGCTCCAGGGTCTGCGCTTTTAAATCCATTAAATCGCCTAACAGGTATACAAACATATAGAAAAAGCTTAAAACGATATGCCCCAAACTCTCAACTGCAGTGATTTCTGAGGAGGAGAGTCGTATGGAAGGAGCTGGAAGGTGAGAAGGATTATTGGTTCTTACTTTCAATACTTCAAGTTTGTTTAAATTTCAACAATTGGAATATATTCACTTGTGTAGATTTTTGAAGTTTTTTGTTCATTTGGTCTTATTTACTCCTTTTTTTAAAAGTTGCCGCACAGCTGCAGTCTGCGGGGTTGCATACAAGGTACAGCGGTGGCATTATTCAAGGTGGGAAAAGGATAGTGCTTAACTTGTCTTGAGAAAGGGAACTTCAGGGAGGAGATTTTTGAGTATTAAAGGATGAAGCGTTTGCTGGGAAGACACTTAGAACAGGGCAGATAGTTGGTGCTTAATTTTTTTTTTTTTTTTAATGAATATATACTAAGCCGAGAGAACACATAGGCAAAGTCTCACAGGGAAGATGGCAGGAGATAAGGCCAGAAAGACAGACAAGGGCCAGATCACCAAAGGTCTTCTGTGTTAAGTAAAGGACATGATCTGGAGACAATGAGGAGATCCAAAGGGTTTTAAGGGCTGGGCATCTCACAGTTCTATGCAGGTCGGTTTAACTTAGGTTCCCAGCTCATCATCCAGTAAATGCTGCCTCCACTTAAACAGAAAGGAATAGTATAAAAGAGTAGCTCCTGATGCTGCTGGTGACAATTTGAGATTCTGGGAGAAAAAGTATATGGATTCTGACCACGACTGTCTCATAGATACGCCAATCTCTATATTTAAGATCATTTCATTCATTGCCACATTATGGGATTTTTTTTTATTTCCTTAGGTACTGGTAATTTTTTTGTTTGTTTGTACTTAATTTTATATTTTGCATTTATATGAAATGTATTTATATGAAATTTATATGAAAGTAGCTTCTAAAACAGATCTAAACGCATAAATAAGACCTGGTATGTTCACACATAAAGTCGTTCTAATAAACTACTGCATTTTTCCCCCTTAACGGTACTAATACATAAATCCTTAATGCATCTTGTGCTCATTACAGCTTTCATCATTCCTCCTGAATTCAATTTATTCGTGGATATTGGGCTTGTGCCTAATTATCTCCAAAGGCGCCTTTGTTGATGTTGCGATGCATTTGGCTATAGCACGCATAATATTTCTAGTCAAGAATGAGCTAATTATTTTTAAATAAGGGATTATTGGCAGCATAGGCCCTTTGATGCATTTTTGGTAAAAATCCACCTGTGATTCGCTAAGCTGACTTTACATGAAAATTGAAGCGATTTATGGTTTGGGAGCCTGCCATCTCCCTTCTGATGTGAGAAGCCTCTTTCTTCCTTTGGGATTTCAGAATTGTGAGCAGCTAGCTAAATAGCTGAGCGGTGGCGGGAGGTGGGACCAGGGGCGGGATCCTCATAAAACAAACAAAACATTCTAAAGAAATGATGCTTTTTTGCTGCTCAGTAGCCAAGACCACCGTATAACTTTTATGAGACATATTTTTGTATACAGAAATTGTTTGTCTGATAGAGGCACCAACTCTTTTATTATTATGCCTGGGACTCTGCAGCAAGCAGTCCCTTGGACAAAGTTCTCTTTCCAGGATAAATCAAATTTAAGCCATGATTCAAAGCTTCCACTTTCAAATTACATCTTACATCATTCTCCTGCTTTGTGGTCAAGCCTAAATCTATTGTATGCAAAATCTACCACCTGCCTTCTTTTTGGTTTACGATCACTTATGAACCGTCTCCATTCCCATCTCCAACTCAGGACTGAACAGAAGTTCACCAAATTTGATTTGTATGTGTCCACTTGGATTTTTCCAGTTCTCGTAGGTAAAAGTGGCGCTGGGCATCAATGCTTGTGTATGAACCCTCAGACGTATCACCTAAAGTGCCCCTCTGGACACTCACTCCACCACTAAGGGACACAACGACCTTCTTTATAAGGGCAGCTACTCGCATATTGCATTCGTCGATCAAGATGTAAGCCACACCATTCACTTTTTTGCCCTGAGCTTCTAAACCTCGTCAGAGAAAGGATTTATTGCATTAAAAAAGAATCTATAGAGGCAACTGGATCACATTTTTAAAAACTGTTTACGTGATAAAAATATTAGCGGATATGTATGAACATTTAGCTGGGATTCAAGCATTAGAAGGTGATCGGAATAGATGTCCTTCAAGGTCTGTTTCAAATCCACACCGTTCATGATTTTCTAGACACTATAATCTCTTCCCTTTCCCTTATTCCTAAAATCCTTAAAGACATGATAATGATTATAATATCATATCAAAAATATTAATAACGGACTTACGTATTTTATGTTGCTGTATATCTTGTCATTTTAATTTTTAATGAAAATTTGCATTAAAATGAGTCCATTGAGCACTCTACATGTATGGATATTTCATACGGTTTTGAGGTGATTTATTCCAGGTCATATAGGGAGAAGCGGAGAAGTGTATGAGTTCTCTCCTATTTCTCTTCCCTTTCTCTCTGTCTTAACACTTCTGCCTAAAGTGAAGAATTATAAAATAAAGAAGTCACATTGAAAGATTACAAAGAGTTAAGGGGGTCAGGGGTAGGAAGGGCATGGCTTAAAGCGAAGGGGAAACTCATCCTTTACCCATCTAGGGTGTTTAAGTGAGGCCCACTTAAACTTGTGCTTTTAAACAAAACAGGGAAGGTAAACCTGCCACACTGAGGCCAACAACTTCATCCTCATTCTATTACTGAACAATGCGGACCTTAGCATGGGGATGCTTTTGCTTCCTCTAAGAGATGTGTGTGTGGCACAGAATAAACGTCACGCTAAAGTATACGAAGAGAAAAGGAAAAGAGAATTATACCTTAGTTTCGATCGCATTTTTAACGTGTCCTAAGGATTCACCCTTCATAGGAATAACATAAATAAGAAATTACTTTAGTTCATTTCGCTAAAGGTAAAAGTGCTTCGACTGGAAAGATTGAAGCTCTATCTTCTCAAATTCCCTTTCTGACAGGTGATGTATATGACATGTTTCTGCCAGTTTCCTACTTGTAAGTGATCAGTACATTTTTCCTCCCTCAAGGAAGGACAGATATGACTTTGGGGAACATGTCTTTAAATAGGTTTTGGGAGGGGGTGGGCAGGAATCACGGGGATGAGGACGAAGCTGAGTTGTTCTTACGCTTGCCAAAAATAGAGGCCGGAGGGATTTGATTTCTGTGCGTACATGCAGACAGAGGTCGAGGAAACGAAAGCCAGCCATTCACCCTCTGTCACCTCAAGTCTCCAAACACCGCGGCGTTCTAAGTCTCAAGCCGCAGTGCAGGCTGGAGACGCCGCCTCCCGCCACTCCTCACATGGTCAACGCAAAAGTAAGCTCTCGCCAAGTCTTACTAAGTCAGGAGCATCGATGTCCTTGGGTATTGATTTCACGTTAAAAAAAACAACTCACTATCAGCAAGTATGTAAATACTTGAGCATGGGGAAATGAATACCGCCTATCGTCCCGTGGGAAAGTTGCTAAAACCTCTTTCGGAACCTGAAGATTTAGGTAACTGAGTCTTCTGTGATGATGGGGAAACCCGCCTGACCTTTGCCCCAGGGCGGAGCATTATCTTTACTCTACTGGACAGCAAACCAGCCTGTTCTTCGCTCCAGAGAGAGACACCGTCTGTCCTCCAAGGCTGCACACCAAATGCCCTGAAAAAGACGCTCTGGAACGAACACAGCCATGGCCTCTCCTTGCAAGATGCACGGGGGACGCGTGAGGCACTCGTGGAGAACACCGGAGATCCCTGTCTTTATTTTCTCAGGACCCGGAGGACGTGGCAGGCGGCTGGCTCTCTGCCCCTTAGCCCGGTTCCCACTCTCGTCAAACTCGGAGCCTTTTCTTGACGACGCTGTAGGCGGATGCTGACGGGGGTGGGGAGGCAAGTTTAAACCGTTTGGGAATTGTAACTTAACTAGCAGAGAGGAGGAAAGTCAGAAACCCTGCGGGACAGTCGTCCCAAGGCTGGTTTGCTCCTGGGCAGCTCCTCACCCCTCCCCCGGCCCCCCAAAAGCACCTCCCTCTTTGACTTCACTCCGTGCACAGCTCGCTGGTCCTTCCACTAGACGGACGCTCGTTACAGTTTCTGAAAAATGTAAATCCCTTGGCGCGCTAAGGACTCGGAGCTGTTCGCACACATTCAGTTTGCGTAAGGCACGTTCCCTTCAACAGCTAGCTGAGGTTGGTGGCCCTGGAGGCACAGCAGGGGACAGAAGGGTGATCGTGAAGCATGCAGCTCCTTTGGGATACAGTGGACCAAGGAGATAACAGTGCGGGAGAATTAAAGCAACGTGGGGTCAGCGCGTCCCCGGGCGCCAGAGACGACAGGCCCTGTAAGACGGGAGAAGATGCGCGGGAAAGAGCGGGAAGATGCCAAAGAAAACTTTTTGCCCATCCTCAGGTTTGACCTGAAGAAGAACGCTGGCTTCCCCCTCCTCACTCCCGGATCGTCGCTCCACAGATACTTGCCGACGATCTGCTGTCCCGGCTGCCATTGTCACTGGTTACCATTTACTGAACACTTGCTGTGGTTCCGGTGTTATGACTAGACCATTGTGACGAGGTCAGACGAGACACTGTCCCCCCACCTCCCCAGCAGAGCATCCGGCGGAACAGACAGACAAGTCAGCCAACCGCTACGCCACTTAGCAAACGCTGTCATGGAGGGACATCTGATCACACGGGGCAGGTCCAAGCCTCGGGACCCAGACTGTAGTTCACGACAGCGAACCAGCAGCAGCACTTCTTACTCCCTACGGCCCTCCCCCTTATCCGTGAGGGACACGTGCCAAGCCCCCGGGGACCGCCTGGAACCACAACAGTACCGCTCGCTACGCAGCCTACGTTTTTTCCTTATACAAACATACCTATGACACCTATGCAATTTACACATTAGACACAGGAAGAGATCAGCAACAATAACTGATAAAAAATAGGACGACTCTAATGACATACCGAGATGAAGTCACGTGAATGTGGTGTCTCGCTCTCTCAAAGCAGCTCGCCTTTCCCTTCGAGGAAGCGCTTCCCTGGGGCACGTCTGGACCGCCAGCATCGCAACTCAGGCTCTGGGGCCCGCAGGTAACAGGAGGGTGCCTTAAACACGACCGCTGTGATACCTCAGCAGTCCACCTGATGGCAAGATGGCTACTGAGGGAGACGCTGGACCAAGGGATGAGACGTCTGGGCAGACGCGGCAGGACACGCGAGACTTCATCGCGCTCCTCGGAGAGGCACGTGGTTTAGACTGGCCCAGAATATACACTCTTAGATACCTCCCTAAACTGTCACTGGCACAAATTTAAGCCAACTAGGTATGTGTGAGCTGTCCAGGAAATATAAACGTCGCTTACGACTTATTTCTATGATACAGTAAGCTTTGAGGTCCAAACTTCTAACTCACAAAGACATTTTCAAAATAACTTGCTTTAGGTGAAGAAACTGCGAGTCACCACTTTGGCCTGTAAAACTGCTGTGAGCATTAGCGATGTGCCATTTATAGGACGTTGTCAAGCCTGAGAATATCAATCACCACATACAGGCTCAGGGATCCTCCTCTTCCAGGTTTAAATGTTCTGTTACGTAGTGTTTCCCACCTTACCCGTCTATGCTGCTAAGAAAATTAATAACTTAAGTTTACTTTAAAGAACAAGAACCAAGAGGATGAGAAGACAAGCCACAGACTGGGAGAAAATGTTTACCAAAATATATCTGATAAAGGACGGTTATCCAAAACACACAGAGAATTCTTAAAACTCAATAAGAAAACAACCAACCAGATTTTAAATGGGCCAAAGATCTTAACAGATTCCTCGCCAAAGAAGATATACAGGTGGAAAATATAAGCATACGAAAAAGCACTCTGCATCATAAGTCATCAGGGAAATGCAAATGGAAACAGCAATGAGACATCACTCCATATCTCTTAGAATGGCCGAAGTCCAGAACCCTGGAAACCCCAAATGCTGGGAGGACGTGGCCCACAGGAACTCTCATTCGCCACTGGTAGGGATGCAAAATGGTGCAGCCGTTTTGGAAGACTGTTTGGAGGTTTCTTAGAAAGCTAAACGTATTTTTACCAGAATATCCAACAACGGCACTCCTTGGTACTTACCCAAAGAAGTTGAAAACTTACATCCACACAAAAAACTGCGCGTGGATGTTTTATAACAGCTTTATTCATAAATGCCCAAACTTGGAAGCAACCGAGATGCCCTTCGGTAGGCAAATGATCAAGAAACTGTGGTCCATCCAGACAGTGGAATATTATTCAGCACTGAAAAGAAATGAACCATCGAGCCGTGAAAGGACATGGAGGAAACTTAAATGCTTATTACTAAGTGAAGGAAGCCAATCTGAACAGGTTACGTCCTGTGTGATTCCAACTATATGACATTCTGGACAGGCAAAAACCAGAGCGATAAGAAAGACCCGTGTTTTTGAGGAGCTGGAAGCAGGAGGGATGAGCAGGCGGAGCACAGCGGATTTTTAGGGCAGTGAAACTACCCTGTACTCACCGTGGATTCACGCCATTATAAATGTGTCCGAACCTACGGAATGCATAACATCAAAAGTAAACACGAATGTGCTGTGGACGCCAGGTGACAATGACGTGGCAACGGAGGTTCATCGGTTGTCACAAATGTGCCACTCTGGTGGGGAATATCGAGAAGGGGGGAGGCTGTGCGTGTGCAAGACAGGGCTGTATGGGAAATCTCTGTGCCTTCCACTCAATTTTGCTGTAAACCTAAAACTGCTCTAAAAAAAATTTTTTTTTTTTTTTATTTTAAAGCAAAGCAAAATCCATTCATAAGAGAACTTCTGTTCTTAAGGAAGAAAAAACATGTGAACTGTTTGGAATAATATACCTGTTCCCACGCTCTTGCTCCCTTGAGAAAACTGCTAAATATAACATTCATCCCAGGGTGCAAAAATTACTGCTCGACAATGCTGTCTTAGTAGGTGTCTTACAGAGATGTCTGGAGAGACGGAGAGAGAGAGACAGACAGACAGACAGACAGAGATAGAGAGAGAGGGAGACAGAGACAGAGAGAGACAGAGAGACAGAGACAGAGAGAGGTCTTCCACAATGTGTGAAACAGATTTTAAAGAAGGTACATAATTTTCTTAGAGTTTGAAGAAGAAATTTAGAGACCATCTGCTACCAGGTTTTAAAAAGTCGCTTTTATTTCATTTGGACTTATGAAAGTTACACTTCACTTATGCCTCAGTGGTCACCTCTATTTGAAAATTAGCTGCCTCAACAGCTGGATTTTAATTAATAATAATGAATAATAAATAATAATAATGAATAATAATTTTTTTTGCTCCCCAAAGAAGTAATGGACTGTGAATGTATGTTAGACCAACACGAATGTCACGAGTAGACGGAAACCCACAACACAGAAGTAGTGATAGACCCTCTCTTATAAAAGAAAAAACAAAAAAGCACGAAGCTGGCTTATGCCAGAGAGGTCCATATTTCCTCTTTCTTCTAAGAACTTACTTCCTTTTAGCTTTCTTCTCTAAATTTCCAGTAGTCCCAGGGACACACTTCTTGAGAAGAAAAATGTGAGCAGAGTCAGTGTGTGTGTCGACTGAGTTATTCCCCCTCCCCAAATTCATGTGCGGAAGTCTTAACATTCAGGAGCTCAGAGTGTGATTGTGTTGGAGATGGGGCCTTTAGAGAGGAACTTGAGCGAAATGAGGTCGTTAGGGTGGACCCTAATCCCATACGGCTGGTGTCTTTATAAGAAGAGGAGATTAGGGCACAGACACAGAGGCAAGACGGCCGTCTACAAGTCACAGAGAGAGGCCTCAGGAGGAACCAAACCTCCCGGCATCTTGATCTCAGACTTCTAGCCCCCAGAATTGTCGGAAAATAAATTTCTGTCACCCAATGTGTGACAGTCTGTACGGCACGTGAGAATAACCCCTCAGAGTGGCTCTGGCCTTGCTGCGTTCAGCCACCCGGAACCCATCGGAGTTGCTTATGAACTTGTTAAGGCACTCACAGAAGACATGCGGACTTCCTGAGTTCACTTGATCCACACGTGTCGAGCTTGTCCTTGCACATGAGGTACAGCTAAAAGTCAAGGACAAGAGACGAGCCCCCAAGTAGCTCAAAGTAAGTAAGATCCCCAACCATCATCAAGAAACTTGCAGTCTGAAGAGGAGACAGGCGCATAAAGAGTTAACCTCTGTGTAAGTTGACCTGTGGTAAGATTGTGGTAGGCACAGAGTCCCACAGAGTCCCAAGGGGAAGGACCTGGGGCCAAGAGAGCTTCACTGGGAGGTAGGAGGGGGGTCAAATCACAGGCACATCGAACCCAGGTCTTTCGGGGAAAAAAGTGTGCCACGTGGACAAGGAGAGAGACACGGTTCGGCGACGGGAATGCCACAAAGGCGGGGACCTGGGTGAGTGTCCAGAATGTCGGAGGAGAGGTTCGGGGTGACCGGAGTTAGGGCGTGTAAGGAGGGAGGATGGAAGGAGGGGAGGAAGAATGAGGTCAGACCGCAGAGGGCTGGGTGTGCCAAATTTGGATTTTAACCTGAAAGCGTGGGAAGCCACAGGAGATTCTGAGAGAGGAAATTCATGCTCAGACCTGCCTGGGCACGGGCTCCGTAGCCGCCGCGTGGAGAATGAAATGGCCTGGAGAGAGGCGGCTTGCTGAGAGGTCCGCGACAGGGAGATGATGGTACCGGGCAGGAGAGCATCCCTGCCGTGCAGATGTTCCAGAGGTGGGAGTGAGGGGGGTGGAAACTCACACGATGAAGCTGTTCTCACTTTTACTTCTATCTGCGCCAGTATGGGAAAGGTGCTTCCCACTGTGAAGCACTGGACACTACTGACTCGTTTTCTGTATCAGGTGTATAAACATCGTTGCTTCCTTAAACATACAGGCTTATCATCTTAACAGAACACACAGTATTCTGTTTTTAAAAAATACAAATCCCAGAGAGCTACATTTCCTTACATG
>NW_006440645.1:3879229-3879574 GCF_000325575.1 Pteropus alecto | reverse complement strand
ATGGGAAAGGTGCTTCCCACTGTGAAGCACTGGACGCTACTGACTCGTTTTCTGGATCAGGTGTATGAACACCGTTGCTTCCTTAAACATATGGGCTTATCATCTTAGAACACACAGTATTCTGTTTTTAAAAAATTCAAATCCCAAAGAGCTACATTTCCTTACATATGTTTTGTTTGTATTTGGAAATAATTGCTCCTCAAAGAAATACAGTAAAATTAGATACAGTTAAAAATGAATAGCTCATTTTATCTCATCATAGCATGTCTGGTATTTCTGTGAGTCTTCCAAGTTGGAGTTGCTGGAAAGCTGTGTGCTTGAGGTGACAGAAAGCACTGGAAAACA
>NW_006440645.1:3876779-3877191 GCF_000325575.1 Pteropus alecto | reverse complement strand
GGCCGTGGCCGTGGCCGTGGCGCTGCGCGCCCGGCCGCGCGCTGCTTCTGCAGCGCCCCCTGCTGTCGCGAGCGCGCCCCGGAGACCGGCCGGGGACGCACCCCGACGTGGCTCGCTTATTGCTGAAGATTCGCCAGGAAATGGGACGTAATGGACCCGGCCGGATTAAACTACCGCCAACTCGCTTCCTCACATTCTTTTGTTTTTGTCCATGTGGTTTTTTAGGACCCTGCTCAATTATTGATTCTTTAAAAAAAAAAAATTTTTTTTTCTTTTACCTTAAATCCTCGCTAAATTGGACACCAAAGCAGTCTTATCTGAGAAAGTAGGGCGGAGCGGACAGCACTCTGCCTTTTGAAGTTGGAGGTCAGCCGGGGCAGATGCTGCTGTAGACTGGCTGGCAGAACGGCTA
>NW_006440645.1:3872965-3876762 GCF_000325575.1 Pteropus alecto | reverse complement strand
GTGTGCCCAGTTTACATAGTTCAACAAGTAAACGTTTTAGTGTACTTATTTCGTGAAGCGGTTGAGAAGACCCAGCCATTTTAAGGAGATAGACGTTAATAAACGTTTCTTCTGGAGGTCCGGCGGCCAGCTCTCCGTGTTTATTTGAGGCCTGTCACTTGGCAACGTCAAGCTTGGTATCTGTAGCAGAGATTAGCTCTTGACTCCACTTTTGCGTGGAAAGGCCACAGATTAGTAGCTCAGGAAGTGAACAAACAGCCGTAGGACGGAACTGGGGAAGGATGACCCGGGGCTCGGGTCGTCCTGGGCAGGCAGAATACGAGGGATGCTGAGGATGGAACCCACTTCTACCAGGAAGATCCTTCAGGGTGAGTCTGCTGTTGGTTTCACTGCTCTGTGCTCCAGTATTCCATATGGGAGTTTTAAACAGATGGATTTAGGAGGAAGAATGTCATCTGTTATATCACTTACAAGACTTAAAAAAAAAATCCTTTGATGGAACCCTCGATTCGACCAGTGATTCAAACCAAGACTTCCTTCTTCCCAATTATTTGCAAACCTAGCACCCAGTAGTGTGTCATTGGCGAGGTTACTTAATTCTCAAGGTTTTGTAGTTGTTAAATATATTTGATGAACTCCAAAAAGGCATTTGAAGGTGTTCTGAATTTCAGGTCAAAGACATTTCTTAAGCATTTACCTGTGCAAAATGCAGGTTAGGTCCAGCGAGCCACAGAGATGGGTGTAATAGCTTGTCTGCACTCAAGGAATTTCAATTTCCCTGAGGGAGAAGTGGAAATAAAACTGGGCATGAGTGATTATGCTATAAGTTGGAGTAAAATAAGCACCATAAAAAAAAAAAATACAAGGATAGAGCTATGACAGGTCAAGTGCGAAGGATTGGCAGACAACATGAGGTTGTGGAGAAAAGGAGGAAACTTTTGCGGGCCTTAAAGGGCAGATCGGCTGGGAGGCAGAGACAGGTGGTAAGTAATTCAAGCCTTCTCCCCCTTCCCCACCCCCCAGAATGCCAGGCATGTCTCGGGAATATTAGCCGAGTCTGGTTGGAACAGAGAGTATGTGTAAGATATCAGTGAGATGTCTGTGTGTGTTGGTTTGGGACATTAATGGGGACAATCTTACATGCCAGGAGGAGGCAAGAGGGAGCCATTGATTGTTTTAAACCAGCAGCAATTCTATCAAAGCCTCTCTGAGAGCAGGATGGATTGAAGTGGCAATTGGCAGAATGTGAATAAATAAATTAGGGAGCTATTGTAGCTATCTAGGCTGAGCTTAGGATCTGTAATAGTGGAGTGCTGGTGACATGGGGGAGAGATTAGAAGAGAGAATACACAGACAGCATCTTTGGGAATTTGCAACTAACTGCCCCTGAGGCGTTTAAAGAGAAAGCAGGGTCAGAGATGACTGGGTGATTTAAACTCAGGGAGCTAAGATCCTTGATGTCGTTGTTGGAAGGAAAAGAACAGAGGCGGATCTGGTTTTTCAGATCATTCTGATAAAGGTGTCAAACAGAAAGATGGAAATCCAAGTTTAAAGCTCGGAGAATTTGAGTGTCTACTGTCTGGTGGGAATTGTTTCAGAGTGTGTGAGTACATGATGTTACCCAAAGGGGTGTGAAGAGAAAAACCAAGGGGGCCTAGGCTTTCTTTTCTGAGGAAAAACAGTTTGTTAGAGGGAGGGAGAGAGGGAGGAAGAGAAGGAGGGAGGGAGGTTAGCAAGAAAAGGGCACGGAAAAGGTTGATGGCACAGGTGGCCCTAAGGCCAGGCTACATAGAAGAGTTTCAAGAAAAGGGAAAAGTTGACCCACAGTTGTCCAATACACCATAAATCAAGAGAGTGATTTATCTTATAAATAAAGAGTCTGCTCCTAAATTTAGGAGTCTACTTTTAGTACAAAGAATCGACCCTTGACGTATTAGCATACATGCCCCAAACCATTAGATTCTGCAGCGGTGGTATCCTTAACAGAGAAAGACTTCTGGAAAAGAGGATTCTGTTTAGTTTTTCTTCAGAGGAAGAGCTCTCATAATAAAAGCAGTAATTTGTGTCTACATAGTACTTCGTGCTGTCATTTATACTAATGAACTTGAATCACATCTCTTTAAAGTAGGTTTTATCATTGTCATCATTTGGCAGATGAAGACATTGGTACACATAGAAGTCAAGTCGTTTTCTAAAGGTTACCTGGCAAATCAATAACAGCTTGTGTATTCAATATAGTTTATTAACCTCAGTCATCATGGTGTGCATTCGTGCTCTGGATTTATTGCCCTACATACCTGCAGCTGTGTCCCCTTGCACCAGCCACCAACCCCGCCACCAACCCCGCCACCGAGTCTAACCACTGTTCTACCCTGCTTCCAGGCACTCGATGTTTTTAGAGTTCTCACATGAGTGAGATCACACAGTACTTTCCTCTCTGTGTCTGGCTTATTTAACCGAGCATAATGTCCTTCAGGTTCATCTGTGTTGTCATGAATGGCAGGATCTCCTTTGTCGAGTTGAGTAATGTTCCATTGTATATCTACACCACAGTTACTTTGTCTCTCCATCTGCCGGCAGACACTTAGATTGTTTCCATGTCTCGGATCTTGGCTATTTGCTAAGAGAGTAGATTTCAGGGGCTCTCAACCAAAAAAAAGTACCTATGTGAGGAGGTAGATGTTGATGACCTTGACCTTAGTAATTTCACTATGTATGTGTATATCAAGTCATCCTATTGTATCTGACAATTTTTATTTTTAAAAATCATTGAAATATAAAGCTACAAAAAGATGATAAGATTTTAAAAAATAATGAGCTCAGCTCTGCATGAGAGAGGAGATGAAGGTGAGCACACGATGAGAACACAGCACCTTGTCACCCGGATATCTAGTCGGGGATCAGCTCCTGCAGCACTGGCCTCCCGTGCGTGCTGTGGTCTGGGCTTAGTTCGGCTGAGGGATTGGGAACTGTGATGAGGGTGCTGGCTTGGATGTCAAACCAGAAGTAGCTTCTCCCTCCCTCCTCCAGGTGGCAAATCAGATACTCTTCAAGTGACTGTCGAATCTCCAGGAACAGGAGTTTGGACTTTGAGGACTAAAGTGGTTTGGGTTTTTTTGTTGTTTTTTTTCCATAACACTCTGGCTGATTTATTCGTTGACCTTTGACTATCCATAGATCTTCAGTGGTATTAACTGCAACTCAGACAAAAATCTCTTGTTCATTTCACCTTCATCGATTTTTTTTTCCATCGAGGCACTAACGGCTGCTTAAAAACAGGCTTTCACTTTCCACTGTGAAAGTCAATCATGTAAGTTAGCATGTCTTACGTTGATATAGCTATGAACTTACGACTTACTTTAAAAAAATATATATCTTATTTTTCAATACAGTTCACATACAATAGTATTAGTTTCAAGGGTACAACATAGTGATTAGACATTTATGTAATTTACAAAATGACCACCCCAATAAATCAAGTACCCATCTGACACCAAACATAGTTATTACAATATTATTGACTATATTTCTTATACTATGCTTTACATCCCTGTGACTATTTTGTAACTACCAATTTGTACCTCTTAATCTCTTCCCCTTTTTTTTATCTGGCTCCCCAACCCCCTCCCTTCTGGCACCCATCAAAATATTCTTTATGAGTTTGGTTCTATTTTGTTTGTTTATTTTGTTCTTAGATTCCTCACGTAAGTGAAATCATATGGCATTTGTCTTTCCCTGTCTTACTCCACTCAGCACAGTACCCTCTAGATCCATCCATGTTGTTACACATGGCAAGA
>NW_006440645.1:3861620-3871912 GCF_000325575.1 Pteropus alecto | reverse complement strand
CGAGCATAATGTCCTTCAGGTTCATCTGTGTTGTCACGAATGGCAGGATCTCCTTTGTCGAGTTGAGTAATGTTCCATTGTATATCTACACCACAGTTACTTTGTCTCTCCATCTGCCGGCAGACACTTAGATTGTTTCCATGTCTCGGATCTTGGCTATTTGCTAAGAGAGTAGATTTCAGGGGCTCTCAACCAAAAAAAAGTACCTATGTGAGGAGGTAGATGTTGATGACCTTGACCTTAGTAATTTCACTATGTATGTGTATATCAAGTCATCCTATTGTACCTGACAATTTTTATTTTTAAAAATCATTGAAATATAAAGCTACAAAAAGATGATAAGATTTTAAAAAATAATGAGCTCAGCTCTGCATGAGAGAGGAGATGAAGGTGAGCACACGATGAGAACACAGCACCTTGTCACCCGGATATCTAGTCGGGGATCAGCTCCTGCAGCACTGGCCTCCCGTGCATGCTGTGGTCTGGGCTTAGTTCGGCTGAGGGATTGGGAACTGTGGTGAGGGTGCTGGCTTGGATGTCAAACCAGAAGTAGCTTCTCCCTCCCTCCTCCAGGTGGCAAATCAGATACTCTTCAAGTGACTGTCGAATCTCCAGGAACAGGAGTTTGGACTTTGAGGACTAAAGTGGTTTGGGTTTTTTTGTTGTTTTTTTTCCATAACACTCTGGCTGATTTCTTCGTTGACCTTTGACTATCCATAGATCTTCAGTGGTATTAACTGCAACTCAGACAAAAATCTCTTGTTCATTTCACCTTCATCGATTTTTTTTTCCATCGAGGCACTAACGGCTGCTTAAAAACAGGCTTTCACTTTCCACTGTGAAAGTCAATCATGTAAGTTAGCATGTCTTACGTTGATATAGCTATGAACTTACGACTTACTTTAAAAAAATATATATCTTATTTTTCAATACAGTTCACATACAATAGTATTAGTTTCAAGGGTACAACATAGTGATTAGACATTTATGTAATTTACAAAATGACCACCCCAATAAATCAAGTACCCATCTGACACCAAACATAGTTATTACAATGTTACTGTCTGTACTCCCTATGCTGTACTTTACATCCCCATGACTACTTTGTAACTTCCAATTTGTACTTCTTAATCTCTTCCCCCTTTTCACCCAGCCCCTCAACTTCTCTCCCATCTGACGATCTTCAAAATGTCCTCTGTATCTATGTTTGTTTCTGTTTTGTTTATTTTGTTCTTTAGATTCTACATGTAAGTGAAATCGTATGGCATCTGTCTCTCTCTGTCTGATTCTTCCACTCAGCACAGTGCCCTCTGGGTCCATCTATGTTGTTGCAGATGGTAAGAGTTCATTCTCTTTCATGGCTGAGTAATATTCCATTGTATATAGGTACCACCTCTTCTTTATCCATCCATTTGTTGGTGGACGCCCAGGCGGCCTCCATATCTTGGCTATTGTAAATAATGCTGCAATGAACATATGGATGCACATGTCCCTTCAAAGTAGTGTTTTGGGTTTCTTTGGATAAATACCCAGAAGTATATTGGGATTGCTGGGTCCTTCTTTGTCTCTTGTTATAGCCTTTGTTTTAAAGTTTCTTTTGTCTGAAGTAAGTATTGCTACCCCATATTTTTGTTTCATTTCCATTTTCATGAAATATCTTTTTCCATCCCTTACTTTGAGTCTGAGTGTGTCTTTGATCTGAAGCGAGCCTCTTATAGGCAGCATATGTAAGGGTCCTTTTTTTCCGTTTGGCCTATCTTTCGATTGGAGTATTTATTTAATCCTTTTTCCTCTGAAGTGATTGTTGGTAGATATGTAGTTATTACATTTTATTATTCGTATTTTTGATATATATATATTTGCTTCTTCTTAAAGAAGTTCCTTCAACATTTCCTATAATACTGGCTTGGTGGTGATGAACTCCTTCAGCTTTTTCTTGTCTGGGAAGCTCTTTATCTGACCTTTGATTCTAAATAATGGCTTTGCTGGATAGAATAATATGGATTGTCGGTCCTTGCTTTTCATCACTTTGAATATTTCATGCCAATCCCTTCTGGCCTGCAGAGTTTCTGTTGAGAAATCAGCCGATAGTCTTTTGGGAGCTCCCTTGTAGGAAACTAACTGCTTTTTCTCTTGCTGTTTTTAAGATCCTTCGTCTCTAACCTTTGGCATTTTAATTATGATGTGTCTTGGTGTGGGCCTCTTGGGTACATCTTGTTTGGGACTCTGTACTCCCTGGGGTTGTATATCTATTTCCTTTGCCAGGTTAGGGAAGTTTTCCATCATTATTTCTTCAAATAGGTTTTCCATTCCTTGCTCTGTCTCCTCTCCTTCTGGCACCCCTATGATGCAAATGTGGTTACGCTTGATGTTGTCCCAGAGGCCCCTTAAACTATCCTCATTTTTTTTGGATTCTTTTTTCTTGTTGTTATTTCGATTGGGTGTTTTCTGCTATCTTGTCTTCTAAATTGCTGATTTGCTCCTCTGCTTCTTCCAATCTGTGGATCCCTCTAATGTGCTTTCCATCTCAGATATTGTATTCTTCATTTCTAACTGGTTCCCTTTTGTTTTCCATCTCCGTTTTTATGTTTTCTATCTCTTTGTTGAAGTTCTCACGGTCTTCATCTCCTCTTCCCCTAAGTTCATTGAGCACCCTTACAGCCAGTGTTTTGAACTCTGCATCTAGTAAATTGTTTACCTCCATTTTGTTTAGTTTTGTTTCTGGAGCTTCATTCTGTTCTTTCATTTGGGACATGTTTCTCTGTCTCCCCATTTTGGCTGCCTTCCTCTGTTTGTTTTTAAATATTAGTTGGGGCTTCTAAGTCTCCTGGTCTTAGTAGAGTGGCTTTACTAAGTAGTAAGTGTCCTGTGGGTCCCAGTGATGCAGTCTTCTCTGGTCACCTGAGCGAGTTGCTCAAGGTGTGTCCCTTGTACAGATCGTGTGTGCCATCCTGTTGTAGTTGAGCCTTGGTTGCTGTTTGCACGTCAGTGGGAGGGTTTGACCCTTAAGCTGATGGGTTGTGAGGACTGGCCAGGGAGGGTCTAACCCTACGGAGCAGGATTCACTTTAGCAGGGCTCTGGTGCCTGCCGGTCTGCCCTTTGAATGTGTCCTCCTCAGATGCAGCCCTGGGTGATGCTTCGGCCACCGGGTGTGCCAACCCAAGGGCTTCCTGGGAGTTGCCCAGCCACAGGCCAAGTTTAACTGCAGCCTGTGCAGTGCCCAGGGCCACCTGGCAAGAGTCACCAAGCAATCTGCAGATGGCCGCCATCTGTGCTGGGCTTAGTGGTGCCTTGAAAGGCCAAGCTGGGAACTGAGGCCAGCTGTTGCTAGTGCTGGGCTTGGTGCTGCTCAGCAAGAGGCACAGGACACGCTGAGGCCAGATGCTGCCTGTTTGGGTTTTGCAAATCTTTGAGAGATTTTAGGAAAGTCTGCAGTATGCACCAAGACAGGCCATTTGTATGGAAAAGCACTGGAGGTGGCGTGGGTGGGCCTGTAAGTTGGGTGGGGTAGGGTCTTAGGGAATCACCTGGGCAGGGCAACGTGTGTTAGCTAGGCTGATAGAGACTCAGATATGGTGCCATTTGTGTCTGGATGCCGGGAATGGGGAAGGCTCAACAAAGGAACAATGGACTCTGCCAACACTTCCGTTCAGAACACCCCCGCCTCCCACCCCTCCAGCCCTCGCCCTGAAGCCAGACAACTCAGTTCCTCCCCAGATGTCCCTGGCACCTGTCAAGCTGCTGCCCCAGCACTGGAGCCCAGAGTGAGTGAATCTGTCACCAAGTAAGTCCGGGCATGGGCCCTTTAAGAGGAATGCCTAGGACTCCATCCTCCCTCCGTCTCATTCAGCCACAGTCTCTGCTGGTTTTTACAACCAGAGGTTGTGGGGACTTCAACCCTCGGCTGGGGAGCCCAGTGTGGGTCTGGGACCCCTTGCTCTTCCAGGGAAACCTCTGCAGCCAAGATAACCCTCCCGATTCTCAACCACCACACAAGAGTGTGGGACTGGCCCGTTTCACGTCACCGCCCCTCTCACCAGTTTCGAGGGGGCTTCTTTTGTATGTCCCCAGTTGTAAGACTTCTGTTCAGCCACACCTCAGGCAACTCCCAATGATGGTTATTCTTAAATTTAGTTGTAATTATGATGTGGTTGGGAGAGAGGTGAGCACAGCGTCCACCTACTACACCATCTTGACCGGAAGTCCTCAGACTAGTGTTGAGGAAGAGGCAGGTTTCTCCAGTTATGGTTTAATTTTCAGTAGTAGCACAGCATAGCATTAGACTCGAGACCTTTAATTATAATAATAGTTCATCCTCTAGAGTACTAATTTCACTATGTACAGTATAGAGTTGTCTTTTTTTTTTTGGTTGTTTTAAATTATTTTATATACTATCAAAGTAATACATGAATATCATTTTAAAAGTTAGATAGCGCTAAAAAGGATTATAGGGACAGTAGCAAGTCCTCAGCAGTTCCCTGGTCCCCTTCCTTCTTCTTGCCCACATCACTTCACTTCGCTTCCGACTCCTTCAACTACTGCTGTGTCATTATTCATACATTTTAGTTGACATCAGCAGTCCCAGGTGGGAGTGTTCACTTACTCATTCCTCCTACTCACCCACATCCTCCACCACACGGTTTATCACAATTTCTTGTTAATATCTTGACAATATTATTATGATCATGTAACTACTGTTCACTGCTGAGTCAAGTAGTATGGTACGATTATACTTCTTTTATAGTTACTTGCTTTTCTGAGAGTAAATATTTGTCTCATCTGTTCTTGCTTCTTTGGCTAAATCTTTTGCAGTCTCTGTGTGCTTTCCAGAAGGCATCCCTTCTAAAACCCTCTGACTTCTTTTGTATGTGGTTTTCAATTATTTTTTCCTTCAGGAGCTTTTGGGGGAAAAAAAGAATCATCTCTCCATTAGTGCTATTTTGAAATTTCAAGATGATATGCTTTCGTATGGATTTCTTTTTCATTACAGGAGCTGGACATTTGGTGAACCCTTTCCACATCTGGAGCTTATGCCATGTGGTTCTGGGAAGTTTTCATGTAGCATTTCGTTTATTATTTCTTACCTACTATGTTCATCCTTCTGCCTTTCTGGAAGTCCTATTATCAGTACAACTTCCTGGACCGATCCCTAGTTTTTGTACGTCTTCTCTCCTGTTTTCCAATGCTTGTCTTTTCTATTCTTTCCAAGATATTTCTTTGACTCTGTCTCCTAACTCCTTCACTGATTCTTTCTTCCATTTTAGCTATTATATAATTAACATCTAAGAGCTCTTTCTTGTATGAATATGCCTTATTATAGCATTCTTTCTTATTTCAGAGATGCAGTAATTTTTTTTTATTTCTCAGGGAGGAGAGATTTGGAGTTAATAAATCTGGCTGCTGATATTCTAAAACTGGGTAGGGGTCTTTGTTCTTTGTTCCTCCCCTCCCCTGAGCCTGATACCCCAATGCCCAGAGCATCTCTGCACCTGTTTCTCCATATATTTTATATCCTATCTTTCTTACAGAGGTGAGGGTTGTCACTTGATCATATCCGTTAGGGATTAGAGATCTAGAGGAAGAATTTCTACCTACTCCTTATACAGATTTCAGCCAATTCCCTATTTTGGGGTCTACTTTCTAGGGTTTCTTTTGCCTTCAATATCTGGGCCTTTTCTGGTATGGAGCAAGGTGGATTGGCTTGTCTTGCTACAGGTACTCTGGTTGGACCTTCCTTCTCTCGCTAAATCATTCGCCATTCTTCCGACTCGTCTCCTTTCCATCCTCATGTATTGTGGAGTGGGTCACAAATGTCTTCTAGTTTCATGGAAAATGAAATATGTGTTGCAGGCCTTTGTTCTCCATGGTGTTTAGGGAGCTACTTTTGGAGGCTGTAAGAAGAGCCTGTATTCTGTCATCGCTGTGATTGTGTTTTAGGCATTCGCTTGAGGCCCGACGAAGACAGTATTATTAATGGAACCAAGGCTGGAGAAAGAAGAATATTCTTAATCATGATCGATCTTATTAGGCAAATGGAGTTGATAGTAACCTATATAATGTGAAATGAGGGCCATCTGAAGTCCCCCACTGCAATCATCTAAGTGCCACACTGAGATGATCTCCCCTTCAGGAGCGTGTTCAAGTAGCAGTGACTGGCCACTGAGCAGTCTTCTGAGACGGAAGCCATGCTCGACCAGCAGTCTTCCTTCTCAACATGCCCTCAGCACGACACGGTGTCAGTCTGGCTGGGGAGACAGACGAGTGGCCCGGGTAGGGTGGACACACAGGATTCTGGCCCCGGGTAGAGGGTCTGGAGTTGTGAGCTGCGAGGTGGCCAATTTCACACTTATGCATAAGGGGCTCAGCAGTGACTTTATGAGAATAATTAGGATTTTATAGTGTTTTGTCTTTAATTTAGCATCTAGGTCAAGGATGTTTGTCTGCAATTATCTAGTCAAAAAAAATTCCCCTATTAAAAAAAAAATTTCCTCTTTGCACTGTTCGATTAATAGGTGACAACATGGATTCGGTTTTAGACCTTTTTAAACAATGAGACTCTAACATCCACGAGTGTGTGACCTGTTAGAGAAAGAGTATAAGAGTGATAATATTCTACACCATTTTTGCATTTCTGAATACATTTCGTCAAATTAGATTGACGCATATACATTCCCTGTTAAGAAGTAGGCTGCAGGGTGGTGAGTGAGTTAGGAGCAAGCATCTTCCAGCCTCAGACTTTGACCTTGGATATGGATGATACTGACAGAAAACCAGATCCCTTTGCTTCTAATAACATCAGAGGTTAATATATATGTGTATAAAATTGATAGTGACTAATACATGAGCCACATGTGAACTTCTCTTGGGTCAGAAAAGTTTTTGATTTTATTATCGAGCTTGTTTTTCTCAATTCTTATTTGATTATAGGCTGAATTTATATCTGACTTCTAATTTCATTGTCGCTAATCTTCCTGAAACAACAACAATTAGTTTTAGAAAGTATTGTGAAAATTAGTGTATTTGTTAACATAAGCTTAATTATGATTAGACCTTATTAATTCTAAGATTTATCCTCCGTTTGCCCCCAGATTATTCTGACAAACCATAACTTTATGTAAGATAAAAATCAAGAGATGTAGAATTCATCGGTTACTGTTTGCGGCATAACTAAGAATTGAATGTGATTAAGCAGAAGTCCGCTTTGAAAAAGTAATTGTTTCTACCACTTTAACTGCTGATTATTAATGCACGCGAAAGTACTCGCGACATTCTTCTGCGTAGAAGAATGACCCCACTTCCCCTCCGCCACCATGCACGTCCACGTGCGACCAAGGGCGTTCTTCCGTCTGGAGGGAAATTTTCCCATTTGCTAGGCCTTCGGTCTTCCAGTTTAAGCATGTGTGCATCCACCCCTCCAGCACACAGGTCTTCATCAGCCACATACTAAAAGCCAGACCCATGGAGATCAAAAGGAGCAGCCTCTGCCTCTAAGGATGTTCCAGCATTGTTGAAACAGGCATGAGAGCAGACGATTGCAAAGCCCACGGTGTAGGCTTAATGGAGTGATATACAAAATGCCGTTCCTGGAAGCAGAAACATCTAAGCTCTAGAAGGAAGGCATTTACTTGCTCGACTGCTTTTTTGGGCACATAACGCTTAAGAAATATTATCAACAAGTCACGCAGACAATGGTTAGGGGTCCTCACTTCTGCTTCCAGTGGCCTGTCAGAGGGAGCAGCAACGCACTGGTAAATGGCTATGTTGCTTTTGTGGTTTCTGCTGCCACGGGGCCTGGCAGAGCTTTCATGAGCGGGATGATGGATGGGCAGGTGATGGAGAGAGGAGCCCAGAGCCTCCGCCTTCCATATACGCCACTGCTTGTCTCTGAGTCAGTCACTAGGGCATACGCCCAAATTGGCATATGTCTTATCGATTTATCTAAGTGATATGTGGAAAATTCCCAGTGTAACACGGGCCAGCAGAAACTCTCTGGGAAGTAATGACTGTGGCGACCTAAATGGCTCTTGAAATCTAAGTGCTGCCGTCTACATTTTCATTTTCTCGTGGCATGAGAATCGTCAGAAATGAAAGCTGTGCTTTCCTGTTTCTTAACTGGAGCGCCTTATCTCGCTGGTTTGGTTGCTTCTGGGACGGTGTATTATGTAGCCGCTCGTGGCGTCGTCATGCAGGCTCAGCAGTTGGTGCAGTGGGACATGGCGCAGCCGTAGCCCTGCGCCCTGTCACTGGACGGTCGAGCCACTGGGGCGCCTTCCTGCAGCCTTGCGGGGTCCTGAGGTCCACAGTACCTTCCACTCCACTTCCTCCCCTCCACAGATGCACATGTGAAAAGATGTTCAAAACGTCTGCTTCCGATGACATGATCGAGGCCGGTTGTCAGACGCCCTTTCCTCCTTCCACATACACTCATGGGGAGGGCATACTGCGTAGAGGGCAGATGTCCCCAGAGGCGGCCGCGGTGACTGACAGGTGCCTGCCGGCCAGGGGGACTGTGGAGTCTGTTTTCTGACTTTTCATCTCTGACTTCCTTGTCCTCCGGCAGTGCCTGCTGCTTCCCACCGTCATTAGCACCCCCAGTTAGCGCCACCCCAGTGCTGTCCCTAGCGAGGTGGCTGCTCCCCGACACGCTTTCCCTCCGCTGTGCTTTCCTCACTACTGTCCTCTGTGGCCGCCTCTGCTTTTCCCGCCCTTCACAGAGCGACAGGCTGGCTCCTCGCCCGTCGGTACAGTCACTTTCCGCAGTGCGCCGAACTGATTAGCCCAAAGAATTTGGGTGTGATTCTCACCGCCGTGGCTCACATTGATATTGTTATTACTTGGCTTGCTCGCTAGATGGAAGGAGTTGCTGCTTAATTCTTCACCTCGTTTCAACAAAGGATTTGGGGGGACTTCTTTACTAATGCTCCTTTCTTGCTGAAGAGAGCCATTTGACAGGCTGTTCTTTATAGAACCAAAATGTTCCAGCACATGAGCTTAATAACGTTCCTTCATTTTGCAAATTGTTGCTCATCTTTCTTATTCCCTGGAGACAGCATGGTAAAGCGGAGAGCCTGGCAGGGGACCTCCGAGCTCTCGTCTTCTATTCCCTACCTTTCCCTGGCCTTAAGGAAGTTACCGTTCTCAGACTCCTCAGCTGTAGCGTTAGCGTCAAGTGACAAGTGTTTGTGAAACCTGCCGCAGTGGACCAGGCACTGTCGAGGCGACATGAGAAGTATAAAACATGAACTAGGAAGCAGGCAGCATTTACCCTCAGCTGAACTTAGGGGGCGGGAGCATCGCAGCAGCCGGTCCCCCGGAGATGAAGCTAAATCGCAGCGCAGACTCAGACTGGCGGGCAGAGCAACAGTGCTCCCCAGCTCAGGGCGGGGCGGTCGGGAAGGGTCGGGGACACCCCAGAGGGCCCAGCACTTCCGAATGCTCAGGATCTTGCAGGTCTGCTAGCGATTGCGGGAGAACCCCGACCCCCCTTCCCTCGCGTGCAGAGGTGTAAGCCACGTTGGACCACGGGAGGCAGGCAGGGTTTGAAATAAGAGTATGCCACCAGGTGGGAACAAAAGGGACATCCAGAGGCAGGGGGAGCCGGTCTGGGACCCGACAGCTTGCCAGCGTCATCCGCCTGGGACAGGTTGTTCTCCAGAGCCTCCCGCCTGCCGACCGGGAGAGAGGAAAACGGACCAGACGGCCGCTCTGTGGTTTACGTTAGTTCTTTAAATTTTGTCTTGTTTTCTCTTGCTCACAGACACTTATTCAACGAGTGAATTAGACAGTCTATAAATTAGGCAATTAGGTTAATTAAGCAATTAAGCCGTTATGTGAGTGAACCAGGAGGGGAAGCTTGCCCTGCGTCACAGAGGGACTGGTCATCTAGGACAGTGTCCCCTGTGCCTCGAGCCCATGTCTGAGGGGCCTTCGCTTGCTGATCCCAGCGCCCCCAGTCTCCATCCACAAGGGGACGGAGCCTCTTTATGGTCCAAGGCGCCTCTGGTTCACAGCGCTCCGGAGAGATGCTGCCGGGGCTGATTGCTCTGCTCTTAGTTTGCTATTGTGCAGTACATTTTGCTTTTTAAAGAAATGCTCCGTCGCTTGGATAGAAGTGCTCAGACCCTCAGGAAGCTGCCCCACCCCCGGCCCCTCTCAGCAGCATCTGGGCATTGGGGAAGGGGGGCATGTGTGTCCCCAGAGGGGGAAAGACTTGCTGTCCCCTGACTCTTCTGGTCCCGGGGCGGTGTTCGTTGTCCATTCGGGTGCTGCCTGTCAGCGGAAGTGACCTGAG
>NW_006440645.1:3856228-3860824 GCF_000325575.1 Pteropus alecto | reverse complement strand
GGCAGATGTCTTGAGTCAACCAGGGCAAAGGTCTTGTATTTGGAAAAACACAAGAGAAAAGCACTTTACTAACTTTTCAAAAAATAACACCCTTGGTAGTGTAGGCATAGTACAGAAATCAGCAGAATGACGTTTACAGGCCGCTGAAGGCTGGATCTGAGCAGCATGAAAGGTGCAGCCGGCTGTCGGTATCGCCGAAACTCAGCCTGGGGATTCCAGGCGCTCGGTTTCTTTGCTTTTAGGAGACGTGCGACAGTAAAAGCAGAGTTTAAGAAGAGCAAGAGGCTGGGGATGGCTGCGAGGTGCAAAGAGGAAAATCAGGAGCCGCAGGAAGCCCTGGGGAATTCAGATCAGAGCCGGACGGACCCCCGGAGGAACCCCAGTACTGCATTCTACCGAGTGTTACCTCAGGCAGTTTCTTTGGGGCTCGGTTTTCCGGCTGATGAAACAGAGAAAATAAAACCTGCTTCCTGGCATTGTTACGAGAATCCCATACGACGATGCGTGAACAGCACCCACGAACACCAGGCACCCCACGGAGTGCGGATGCCTTTCCCCACGCCGCCTCTGCCGGACAGCCAGCGGAGCGACCCAGCCGCGGCCCGTTCGGGACGGGAAGACGGTGCCGGCAGGGAGAGCTGGAAGGAAGGGTCCAGTACGAGAGACGCTCCCGAGGAGACACTTCAGAATGCAGCGAGTGACAGGATCAAAACGGGGGTTCACAGGAGGCCGCGAGATCGCCGAACACAAGTAACCAGCCCGAGAGGCAGATGGCAGGAGGAAATGCTGGTTCGAAGAAGGGCATTTCAGAGTGACCGGGGGACCGGAGGTCACGTGAGAGGTCAGGGCCCAGGAAGAGATGTGAGACCTCGACGGACAGATACTCATTGAGTATCTACTCCCTGGGGGACAGTAGGCGATGCTATATAAAGCATGACTTTACAGGACCTGCAGCGATGGCACATATGGAGGGGTATTTATTAAAATTCTATTTAAAAAAAAAAAAAGAATTTCCAAAACCATAAAATAGGGTTAAAGCACGTGGAATATAGGATAACTGACTTAAAATCTACATGAGGAGTAATTTATTAGGAGGAGAAAGACTGCCAGAGACCTGGAATACGACAGTGATGGCTACTGAGCACTTTTAGATCTAAGTCCTGGGTACCCGGGGCTAAGAAATGGCCGGGTTTATACAGTGTACATTATTAGATTAAAGGAAGCAGACTTGTCTGGAGAGAGAGGCTGCTTGCTACAAATTCGAGGGTGCGTTGGCACTGCAATCCTCATAAAATGATACTATAATGGACGACCTCGTTAACCCTTGAAATGCAGTTTCGAAGAAGACACAGTAACCTTTTAAAATGGTCAATCTTTGGTAAAAAGCAAAGGCATGGCATTAATTGGTCAGTGATGAAGGCATTTTTGCAGGCTTCTTACTTACTGTGATGCAGTAAGTAAGCGCAGCGTCCTGGAGAGCAAATTTTAAATGGTGATAAAGCTTAGAGAACCGAAATGAACGTAAGGTTGCTTGTCCGTTAGCCCTCACTGCTCATACATGTTATTTCTGCTTTACTTTGGGCAGTGCCCGTGTGACAAGTGTTGACAGGCCTCACAGTCTGGGGTCATTAATCCAGGACAGCACCATTGTCGTCCTACTGGAGGTTCCCGAGCTTTCGTGTGCACAGGAATTGCGAAGGATGCTCATTGAAACTATATATCCCAGGGTCGTGCCCCTAAGGGATTCTGATTTAGTGCATGTAGAATGGGGCCCAGAAATCTGCATGTTCATGGGCATGCCAGTGAACTTGAGGCAGGTGGTGCTCAAGTCACACTTCCAGAAACACTGATAGAACTCAGATGAGTTGACGGCAAAGTTATAAAAACTAGGGAGAGTTATTTGTATTTTCGCCTCTGAATAGAATGGAGCAGGAGGTTGCTTTTGGGTTCACCAAAATATTTCAGAGGAAGAACTTTTTATCTGCGTCAGTGTTTAGACAAGTATTGAGAACCCAAAGTTTGTTTCATAAAGCACGAAATTTTTTTTTGCCTGAAGATGTATGGCCAGCATCTTACTCAGCTGTCAAAACAAAGCACACAGAGCGGGCGGGTTTAGACAACAGAAATGCGTTTTCTCACAGTTCTGGTGCCCGGAAGTCCGAGATCACGGTGCCGGCGTGGTCAGGTTCTGGCTTCCTGGCCTGCAGAGGGCTGTTGCCACTTCGTCCTCACATGGCAGAGAGGGGGCCGAGCAGAGCTAGCAAGGCCTCTGGTGTCTCTTCTCACAAAGGTGACTCCATCACCGGGGCTGTACCCGCATAAATTCACCGCACACGGGTTCTCTCCGAATACCATCACGTCAGAGGTTAGGGCTTCACATAGGGGTGTGTGGGGGACACAGTTCAGTCCATGGCAGTCAGGTATTCCCAGCCACGTACATGAGCCACGAAGGAGCTTGCGCACGGCGCTCACGGAGCATCTGATTTAGGTCAGTGGTTCTCCGGGGCTCTACCAGAAAGAAGGCCTCGCAGTGCCGGGTGAGTTGACCTATCGGAAGGGGATCTGAGGGCACTGCTAACGTTAAGCATCCTCTCCTCTTCACCCCCATTCCTTCTTTATGTTTCATGCTAGAGGAGATGCATCACCAAGACCGGCCGAGACTGGGGCCATGTTTATGCCTTGTGGACGGACGGTCTGAAGGTGACTCCTGCCATTCGGTCAGTCCAGATTAGTGAAGCTTATCTCAATACTGGAAGGAAGGCTTTAAAAAAAAAAAAAAGACACTTCCCATGTGGAGTCACCATGGAGATAAGTCACATTAAGTCAGCGCTTTTATTTTGAAATTGTGGTATAACTTGTTCTAATTGAGAAATCTGACTTCACACTTAACTCAGTGTTAGAATCTTTTAAAGACAATCAAAATGACTCATGTGACTTGCATTGTATAGTACTAAAATCCACATTTTGGCTTACATACAGAGTATGGAGGTATATGTTCAGAAAGAAGAAAAAATACTAAGAAAAAGTTTAAAATACCATGAAATGCAGAGAAAAAAAATTCATGAAAGAATAATTTTTCTAGTATTTTCAGATCACCCTCTTTTGGAAGAAAAGGTGGGGTTTTTATAAGTGATTTTCTTTGTAGGTAGCAATCATTAGATAAAAAGTCCTTTCCATTAAGATGTGACACTAACTAATAATGAGTGTTTTCCCCAAAGATACTGATCTGAGTTTAGATTGGAATTCTTCAGACATATGTACTCCGTATATATATTCTGTAGTTATGATGTCAACATATTAGCAACGGTAAGCACAAAATTCATCTTTCATACAACATGGAAATTCTAGCCATTTGAAGAGTACCAGTTTGTTAGCTTAATAGTGAAGAGATTAACCAATGAAGTCAATACTATTAATATAATAAAATATACTTATTACAGTGACACTATAAGATTTGTTTAGAACCCTTTTCATACAGTTCAGTCTCAAAGTTCTCTTCTATGCAGATCAATGAATGCCATTGTCCAGTTCTTGTCCACCTAAAATCATCATCATGCCACCCACACGTAGCACACACAGACACACACACAGACGCGCACACACAGTGATGCACATACAAAAACACACAGATACACACAAACACAAACACACCCCAGTGGACCCTGCACCTCCCCGTCTCCCACACACCACACACTACACACCGCACACGCCTCACTCCACACGCCACCCTGCACAACACACACCCAGACCCTACTAACTAATTATAGTCAAACATAGGGCATTTATTTAGCTTCAGAAAGATTATACTGGAATGGTTGCCAATAAGTACCTGTATTTAAAAGTTTTTGTCAACGAGGAGATTAAAATAAAATTTAAAACATGAATTTTATTTTTTAATAAAAATATTCAAACTGTGCAAACTGCTCAAATGTGCAAAAAGTCCTACTCTCCAGAGCCCAGGCATTAAAAGCTGCCCGTGTTGCTTTCTAGAAACTGCTGCAAACACACATATGCATGTTGTGTGCATACGCATGCGTATGGATACATGCGTATGTAAATGTGTGTATGTAAAGACTATTTAACTTTTAAAGGGCTCGCCCAACACCAGTCAAGCAGGTAGAAGGGGGTGCCAGTCACAGCACTCTGCCCCGAACACGGTCACAAGCCTCTGTGGGGACCTCTTTGGTTTCCTCGCCTCTGTAGAGCGAGGCTTGCCTGGCCACATGTCCTCGGTCTCTGCCCATGGCATCTGTGCTCCTCTCTTGGGCTGAGGTCCACAGAGCTGAGGTCTGAGTAGGGGCTGGTCGCCACCTCTGCCCTCCTGCCGGAGATGCTCCCTAATGTCCACCTAAATGTTCACCTCAGAGCCCCAGGGAGGCCAATGTCCTCTCTCGTTTTCAACCCCCGACTCTGAGTACTATTTTGTCAATGGCGGAAGGTGTTGCTGGAATACATATTATGGAAGGAAAGCATTTTTGGATAGCCACTCACTTTCGTTGCTCTTATTGGCTTCAAAAGTCAATAATGTGAAAAGAGCTTTATCTGGTACCTTTGGTGGTACGACTCATACAAAAAACAAAAACCACAGATTTTTTT
>NW_006440645.1:3834509-3856188 GCF_000325575.1 Pteropus alecto | reverse complement strand
TAATACCTATTAAAATATTAAAAGTAATCAGAGTTAAAGATGATGTTGTTTATTTGACATCATTTTTCAGAGACTCGGAACTTCCAAAAAAGCTTATTTGTGAGCTCACAAAGAAAATCTGGGGCACTTTATAAATCTCCCTTTCATACCTGGGACAAGGGAGCCCAAGGAAATGAAGTTATTTACCCAGCGTCACAGAAACGAAAATGTGAATTCATCAGTTAAGGACGTGACTTTATAACGCAGCTGAATATCAATTACTGTGGTTGCTGTTAAGACTTTGGTGTGTGTCGTAGATACGCAATTCGTGCCAGTTGCTTTATTCACAAAGTAACACTAGTGATTTTTAAACCATAAATCATACCGTATCTTTTTAGTTCAAAGAGGCAACTATATATCACACTGGTAATTAAACAACTCTTATTACAAAGGCACGGTTATTTTCAGTAAAATACATCTAGATTGATGCTCTAATTTTGTAATTGCTAAATCTTGCCTGTGTCGTTGCGAAAAATGAATCTCACGAGGTTTTTTAGGGGGAAGGGGGTGGGGGTGAGGACCAGAAACCCTTAAGAGAAAAAAATAAACCTAAGATCCTGAAAAATGATACTTGGCCTAAATACTGGACTTTTTGTTTTGTTTTGTTTTGGTCAGTTATTTTATTTAGTTAAAAAGGTGCAATGACTTGAGAGGATAATTCTGACCTAATTCTTGAAAAATGCACTTTCTTTAGCCTTCAAGTCTAGTGCTTGTTGCCAAGGACCGGCACGGCGCCTCTGTTTTCACGGCTGTGGAGAGCAGTTGGAAGGTTATTTCCACAAGATGCTATGAGTCCTGTCTTTGCCAGGGCAGCGGGGAGGCGCAAGGGTCTGGAACCTGTTCCTACTCCTTTTCCTCTGAACGCTGTTTTCTGTGCAGCAGGCGCCCCGTCCCGAGGGCTGGCGGCCTGCCCCGGGGTTCAGGCCCGCAGGTGCAGGCGTGCATCCCAGGGGCGTTGTTGGCCACCGTTCAGGCCCTGGGGTTCAGGCCCACAAGTGCAGGCGCGCATCTCGGGGGCCGGGGTTCAGGCTCGCAGGTGCAGCCGTGCATCCCAGGGGCGTTGTTCGCCACTGGTCCCCACCCGCAGGCCACAGGGCTGCACCGGGCGCTGCGGACGCAGAGGGGCCAGTGCGCGGGAGGAAGCCAGATGCCCTGACAGTCCACCTGTATTTTCGTTGCCTCCGGTCAGGTCCATGGAGACCAGCCCATCCCTGAGGCGCAAGACGGTGATGCGGGAGAAGGGCCGGCGCCAGGCCGTCCGGGGCCCGGCCTTCATGTTCAATGACCGCGGCACCAGCCTCACGGCCGAGGAGGAGCGCTTCCTGGACGCCGCCGAGTACGGCAACATCCCCGTGGTGCGCAAGATGCTGGAGGAGTCCAAGACGCTCAACGTCAACTGCGTGGACTACATGGGCCAGAACGCGCTGCAGCTGGCCGTGGGCAACGAGCACCTGGAGGTGACCGAGCTGCTGCTCAAGAAGGAGAACCTGGCGCGCATCGGCGACGCGCTGCTGCTGGCCATCAGCAAGGGCTACGTGCGCATCGTGGAGGCCATCCTCGGCCACCCCGGCTTCGCGGCCAGCAAGCGCCTGACGCTGAGCCCCTGCGAGCAGGAGCTGCAGGACGACGACTTCTACGCCTACGACGAGGACGGCACGCGCTTCTCGCCGGACATCACCCCCATCATCCTGGCGGCGCACTGCCAGAAGTACGAGGTGGTGCACATGCTGCTCATGAAGGGCGCCCGCATCGAGCGGCCGCACGACTACTTCTGCAAGTGCGCGGACTGCACGGAGAAGCAGCGGCACGACTCCTTCAGCCACTCGCGCTCCAGGATCAACGCCTACAAGGGGCTGGCCAGCCCGGCCTACCTGTCTCTGTCCAGCGAGGACCCCGTGCTCACTGCCCTGGAGCTCAGCAACGAGCTGGCCAAGCTGGCCAACATCGAGAAAGAATTCAAGGTAAGCCCCGCGCCCCGCAGGCCGCCGCCTGGCACCTGTCCTGCTTCGCTCCCGAGTCAGCGTTGCCCACTGAATTTAACATCACGAGAGATCGGGAGCGGCCTTCAGAAAGAATCTGATGATGTTCCCCTTTCGCCATGGTGCCGTGAGAAATTCGCTTTGGGGATGGGGGTGTACTGGATCAGAGAGCTATCGTTATGCTGCTGCTCCCTGTTCAGGATAAACATTAAGTAGCACACAAGGCTTCTCGCCTTTTGTCAAAAGGCGGGATTTGGTGTGATCGTCTCCTCTCCAAATTCTTCCTCCTCCTTCATAGTTAGTTTTATGGTGGCACCCAACATAGAAGTAGTTAGTATTAGTTCTGCATCCACTGTATATTGGCCCAAACATTTGTGTATCCCTTTAGATCGAAAGTCGAAAGACTAATATAAAATGCTACCAAAATCATATCATTAATACAACAAGAATACCTCTCCCTAAAATCCACAAATGTATCTTCAGAGTGGTGAATGTAGACACACAGACATCAGGTCAGCCTGGAAATTCAAGGACAGCAGAGTGTTTTTGCTTTAATGGATTTTTTTTTTTTTTTAATGAGTGAACTTTTTTCCCGGACATCATCTCCAGTCAAGCAGCATTATTCATTTTTATAACAGTTATACATCGATGTAGAACATTTTTCTTTTTTATACAACCGTTACATCTCCTGTGCATTTTGGACGGTTCTGCCCGTTCGGTCTGGGGCACAAGGGGATCAGGGAGTTCTGGAGAAGTCAGACTGCTGTCCAGGGGGTTCTTGTCTCCCACTGTCCACCTAAGAAGGTGATCGTAGCATCGGTTCCTCGAATTATTTTCCGGATGCCAAGTTCGTGTTTTCAGCTCAGTGTTGTGGTGTCAGGTTCCAGAAAGAGTGATCATCCGTCTTTCAGATTCTGTCTTTCAGTGTTTCTTACTTAAGTAAGTTTACATAAAATGCAAATGGCAACCTAATTCAGGCGAAAGGGTTGCAAAAAAAATGGTAGGAAAGTTTTGTGGGCTTTTTTTCTCTGCCATATGTACGAAATTCCTAGATAGTCATCAATCCTTATTTTGTCCTGATGGAGTGCTGGCCTTAGTATAATTGTATTTATTATTCCGTTAACATTTTTTTCTGATATAAAAGTTCCACATTTATTATAAAAATTTTGGGAAATGTGAGGAGATATAAAGAATAAAATAAGTATTGCCTTATATCTACTCCCTTTGAAGAGACTTATTATGTAGTATTTGAAAGACTTATTTTCTTGGACTCAAAATGAATTTTTTTTTTTCAGAACAAATTGAAAACCTTAAATTCTATTTAGAGAGAATAGAAAAGAATTCAGATAAAATAGTTCTAAATGTCACTTCTTTAACATAGTCCTAAAAAATATAATCTTAAACCTGTTCACCACTTTCGAATGTCATTCAGACCTTTTTATGCATTTTGCTTGATGTATATTGAAAGTCTATAAAAGAGTCTACAAAAGGGAATATTTTCTAAGATTATGCTTTAATAATGATGGTGATGTTCGCAATTCTGCCTAGAGAAGTCATCTCAGTACAGCAATGGTTAAAAATTTGTTATTCATAGTGTTCTACTGAAGCCAGCTAAATCTATGTTGATGATACTTAGAATCACCTCTGATAACCTTTCAAAGGTGGAAAAATATTACAAGTAAATAGGCACAAAAAAAGAAAAAGAAAGAAAGATAGAAAATATAACTGAGTGTAAGAGGTCATCCACAAAGCTGCCAAATATCTAAAGGTATGCAAAAATAATCTAAATCTGACAGTTCCTTTATCTGAATTGTATGGAAAAGCACTTGGGTGACAAAACCTTCTCTGAGCCAAAATACAGACAGTTCTTGAGAAGTCGTAGTCTCTAGGGGACCACAGGTCCCTCTCCCCTGACTGAATGACTATTCCATTTCTTTCCCATTCTTCCCTGTCCTTATTACTCCCTTCTTACCTGCCTTCCCGTCTCCTCTCTGCTCTCTCATCCCACGCTCATGTCCACCTGTCAAGGCTTTAGACAGACAGAGAAAATAAAGCTTTCACAGCCCCGACCCAGGACTCTGAGCTCTGAAAGGGCAGTGAACACGCAACTCATTTCAGAGGCAGGCGGATAACCTAATTTGCCCTATTTCTTGGTGTTCTCCATATTCTCTCCACAGAGACTTCGAGCTCAAAGCACGAGCCTCGAAATGAAAACATAGATAATGGGTTCCCTACTGAAAAAGAAGTGGGGTATTTTTTCCCCTTTGCAAACACCTATCCCTATTTTATCTTATCAGCGGCCTGTAAGATCTAGCATCTCCCCCCTTAAACTGTCATCATGCAGGTGCTTCACAGAAGGCTCCCGGCCACCAGGCGGTTTTCAGACTTCCTTGAAGAACACGGGAGGCCTGGGGCCAAAAACATATGAAGGTCATTACCCCAAGAGGTTGAACATTCTAGGATATAGATTTAGATAAATTAATGGAGGACAGCGTGGTGACAGGTTATTAAAGAAATATTTTGGGTGTGCAAATGCCGTCTATAGCTATTCTGAGAAACAGCATACTGGACAGGATGGACTCTGGGTCTAATCCTCCAGATGTCAGAGGGAAGGAAGCTAGTCATTTATTAAGCTATGAAAACGCAACGTGAAATTTCCTAAGTCAGTGATGCCCTATTTTGGAAAAAAAAAAAAAAAATTAAGAAGAAAAGCCATTTGTCTTCCTTGTGCCTCAGTTTTTTTCCTCTTTAAAGGAGAAAAGCAATTTCAGCCTATATCACAGTAGGGCTGTAAGGAGGAGGAAGGTGATTAGAAGCCTAAAGTAAGATAGCTTTTCATAGCAGGAAGATACCCTAGGAATCCTCTAGCTATACAGCCCTCTCATTTCACAAATGAGATGACAAAGGCTCTAGCCAAGGTCCCATCTGCTAAGCCTAGATGTGTGTGTCTTGGGCCCCCGTTCTAAGTATTTTATCTAATGTGCTCTACCTGGTAATATCAAACCACTTCCATCGTACTTGATGTGGACTAAGCAAGTTCTAAGCATTTATTCCCCACAGTAGCAATATTTAGTAGGCTTATTCTCATCAGAGAGGCTGATTAAGTTCCACAGGTTCACACAGCAAATAAGTGGTAGAAGCAATTTCTGAACCCAGGAAGTCTGGCTTCAGATCAATGCCCTAACCACTACACTCTCTTCGTTATTAGGGAAAAGGATCTGGCGGGACCAGGCCTGCTTAGACCTGAATTTCAATTTTTCTTTTAAGGTTAAAAAGGGATTACAACGATGATTAAACGATACGCGTGAAAGCAGGTGCGCTGCAGATAGCGTGTGATGAGGTCGGAGCTTCGTTGCTCTGCCCCGGGCTTGAGCCAGTCCTCAGGATTTTGAGTTCCTGCTGTGACCTGGGCAGCACGTCTACCTGGTACCTTTTGGGAGGGAGGGCCCCGCTAATGGATCAGCAGCACGATGAAAACGAGCAAGCAAAATTCAATCAAGAGAAAATGATTAGAAGATGCAGACCAGACAGATGGGCTGAGCTGTTACGTCACAGGAGGCGAGACCTCATGGGAGAACAAGCAGGGTCACCTGTGCTCAGTGCGGACTTTAGATAGATCCTCTTGCACCTGAGGAAACTCTGTCTTCGGCTTCCCATTTTCCCCGGGAGCTCCGCGTATATAGACAAAACAACATCCCACGACCACGATAAAAGAGATCCCCCTTATCGCCAGCTCTGATCACTTTCTGCCCTGGGTAAAAGACTTCTGCCAGCAGGAAATGTTGAAACAGTTATGAAAACAAAGTGCTTTTCTTGCAAACTCGTGTGATGACCAGTTTTTGTGCCTTGGCTGATGTTTCAGTGGATGTGAAAAACCACACAGCTCTCTTTGAGACTGGGCAGTTTACAGATTACGATTTTTAAAGATAATGACTCATTATTTGGGTGTTACAGCAGAAGCGGTTACTCAGTTTTCTGCAAACATAGAGAATCATCCCTTTTCTTCCCGATCGGTGGAGAAATGGCCAGCCTGTTGGACCAAATCTCACAGAACAGTCTGAACTGAAGAGTAACGTGAGGAAATCTCATCTAAAAAAAATTGTATTAAAAACGAGAGCTTTATATGGAAACAGACATGGATTGAATACTTCTTCTGGCTGCTATAATAAAATATTTCATTAGTCTTTCAGGCATGGAAGGCAGATGGATATTTCCCTGACACTCTGCATGGAGACCAGAGAGTGAACATTTGATTAATTTTATCAGTTGCATGATACCAACTTGAATGGAAACCAAAGATTGAAGTTTTTATTCATTTTATCTGTTCCCTTATGAGGGGAAAAGGATTAACTGTAACTGTTCTTTATCTGAATCTCTGAGATCTGAAATGGAAATTTCTCATCCACATAGGCTTTGAGCAGGCTCTCCTTTTGTTTATTTTAGTTGGCAACGTGATTTTTGCCCATCAGTTCAAATTAATTAATTATTTAAGGGGGGAAAAAATAGAAATCTCCCATGTCTTTTTCTAAAGTTTGGTTTTCAGAATCCCAGGATTTGGAGATTCTGCTGTGTAAAGTATTGTTTGGTTACTGGACACGTACAGTGTCTCGGACGTGTTGAAATGGGAAATTCTGTTTCCCCCAAGCGTCCCAGATTAGATTATCAATTGGTTAAATTTCCTGATGGGCTAAAATTTTTGTGAAAGCCGTAGAAGGAGAGCTGGGGTTTCTGAAAGTGAGATACTTTCCCAAGATGGTCGTTGACCCCCTTCCTGGACCCAATGGGCGGGAAACGGAGCTCCACACAGCAGGTGACAGGGAAGGCTGCCACCCGACTTCCTTTACCAGTCCATGGCACTATGTAAATATGCTAATGAAATGAAAGATTCACGGGTTATTTTTAGCCAGGTGTTATCCCAGCGGCCTGGATATTTTTCTTTCCGGCATTGTTACTCCACAGTCCCGGGGAATTCAATTACATAGAATCAGACGTCGATCTCCTTCCAGTTCTGCGAGACTCAGCCATGCACCCTGCAGACAGACAAGGAAAAGTGTCCCCTCTCAGTGTCAGTGCCTGTCCGCCTCTTCCCATTCCCTGTACACCAGTCCTTCTGGAGCATAAATGTGTGTCAGAAACACCTGGAGAGTGTTAGCACAGACGTCCTGTGTCTCTGTCTCAATCGGGACGCCAGGGATGATGGGGACTAAACACTTACATTTCTGACACACGGCCGGGTGCTGTTGACACCGCCACTCTGAGGACTACAGGTTGAGAAGCAAGGTCTCCATCCAGGCGAGGGATAGTAGAGTGGACAAGTTATTTTCACCGACAGTCAATCTTCGAAGGCAGATCTCCACTTTAGGAAAACCACCACTTAAAAAAAAAATGTTGCTATAGGGATGGTTTTGTTTTGGCTTTATGGAAACCACCGTTCATCTGCCCAAGAGGGATGCAGCTCTTTTCGATCCTTTGGTCTTTCAGCGTTAGCACTTAGCCGGCATCTCTGAATGTAAACTGGTGACTGGCGTGCTCGGTGTCCTCAGAGCTGCCTCATACGCTGGGCAGGTTGCAGAAGGTCCCGGCTTTGGGGGTGGGGTGGGGGTGGGGGGCAGAGCCAGCCCGTATCTAACTCAGCAGCCTCGAGTCTACCTCGGGGATGCTTTCCACCCACAGGAAGGGACGCCTTTCTCTGATTCACAAAAGCCCTAAACGCTTCCCATGGAATTAAAGCAAATCTTTGTGCTAAACTGCAAACCTCTCGTTCTTAGAACGACTATCGGAAGCTGTCCATGCAATGCAAAGACTTCGTCGTGGGTGTGCTGGATCTTTGCCGGGACTCGGAAGAGGTGGAGGCGATTCTGAACGGAGACCTGGAGTCGGCAGAGCCCGCGGAGGTGCACAGGCACAAGGCTTCGCTGAGCCGTGTCAAACTCGCCATTAAGTATGAAGTCAAAAAGGTGAGTGGCCCGCTGCCTTCCAGCGCCCGTACCGGACCGACCATGGACTATCTATCCACCATGCCAGAATTCCAGGACGTTTTTAAAAATAGTAAGAGTAGGTGTTATTGATACAGAGTTTCCTCCCTCCCCCTTCATGAAGAGATTAAGCGAAGTTTCATGGTAAAGTGGGGAGTCAAATATCAAGCTTCTGATCTTTTCCACTTTTGACTCATTGTGAGACCTTGGGTAAGTCATAAAATGCCTTGAAATTTCGGTTTCCTCTATAAGAGGAGGATAATGTTTCTTATCTACCTCAGGGTTTTGGTGGCATTTCAGTGGGTTAAGATATGTAAAAGAACTTCCCGAAGTGTTCATTACAATGCAATTAATAATAATAAAATCTGTCACTTGACACATTACACACATTCTCACGTCTATCCTCGCACTGAGCCTGGGTGGTCATTCATTTCACCTACAAAATAGGTCAGAGAGATGATGAGGTTCCCATTGCACAAGGAAACCGAGGTTCGCCAAGTTGAAATGACATGTCTCAGGTGACATAGCTGTGGAGTTGGTCATATTTTGCCAAAAACAAAAATTATGATCACTTTTTTACTCTGTTTTCTGCAGATAAACTGTTATGTATATCTATTTGCTACTGGCATGGGGCTTTTAAATACTTCACGAAAATTATAGTTATGATGTTTCACTGTAGTAAAAACTCTCAGAGTCTAACAACTTGGATAAATGAAATTCTTTTGTACTTTAAGAGAAGCTCATAAACCACAAGGAAGTAAACAATTATCAGGAATAGATCTGGTTTCGTGAACTGGTCCCCTACGTACAGCAGAACCTCCTCCCCTTCCTGCACACGGCCTGGTGCTTAAGAGGGCAAGCTCCAGAGCCAACCCTTGGGTGACCAGGGTCTGTCCCTTAGTAAATTACTAAAGTGGGGACAACACTCGTAACTATTTTTTCAGTTGATTTGAGGATCACATGAGCTAATGCATGTCAAGTAATCCGCACGGGTGCAGTACTTGGTGACTGCTCAGTAAGTATTAGCTAATAACATTTCTGCGTTATGACAATCCATTCTCAGAACGATGACTCTTAAGTCAGTTCAGATCTTAGTTGTCAAAGACGGAGTTCATGGTCATTGTACTGGTTCTGGACCTTTGTGGCAGACCATAGCCGATTTAAGCAGAAGGGAGTTTAGTGAGGGTGTTAGGAGGCTCGAGAGTCCTTAGAGAGCTGGAGGAACGAGCTGCTCTAAGCTGTGCTTCCAGAACCGGGCCCGGAACTGACGTGGTGAGGGAGTCTCTGTGGCCCAAACAGAACAGTTCTACCTCTGCTGCAGGGTGCCCGAGTCTTCCCCGTTAGATGCGGCCCCTTCCCCATCAGAGGCCTACACGCACGCCCCCCACCAGTGGACCCTGGGCCGGTGCTGGCAACTAGCACAAGTGAGGATGGGGGATCACGCTTTCTCTCTCTCCCTGTCTGTCTCTGTCTCTCTCTCTCTCCCTCCCTCTCTGTCTCTCCGTCTGTCTGTCCCTCTGTTTCTCTCTCTGTCTCTCTCTTTATGTCTCTCTCTGTCCCTCTCTCTCCCTCTCTCCCTCTCTCTCTGTCTCTGTCTATCTCTGTCTCTCTCTCTCTCTCCCTGGCCCTCCCACTCTCTTCCCACATCATGCACACCCACGCTTCGACCACATGTAGTGTTTGCAAGACTAGCCGGCCCTTAATGACCGATCTCCCCTCTGCTTAATAAGACAATGAAATGCGAAGATCCTCGGGGAGCAATGGAAGCGAGATAACTCTTCGAGGAATCATCAGTCACGAGATGATTAATCTGGCCTGGCCACCCTCCTCCCAGAGCATTCTTGCTGGTTGAGGTTTTTCCCTGTTGGAGGGGAAAAGATCGTTTTGAATAAGACTGATAGGAAACCATATTTAGAAAACCGTCCAGACGTTGATTTATCTGCAGATCTTGCAATACGCATCTCTTGTCTTTAGTACCCGAGAGGAGAGAATTGGTTTCAGGTGTCACGGGCGCTTCCTCATGGCCGTGAATGTGTCACATTAGCAGAGACGGCTCATCTGCAGATGGACGTCTGCTAACCAAACTGTCTTGTGGAGCGAACGTCTTCCCGCGTGTTCATTTTAAGTAAATGGACGTGTAGGTTATAAGGCATGACGTGCCATCAAAAATAAATTTGCTCTCAGTCAGCTACCAGGAAACAACAGCAAAAAAAAAAAAAGGTATTTGGACCTGAAAAGAGATTTAAGACTTTGCACATATTTCTGGTTTGGGTGGTTTTACGCTATAAAAGGAATATCAGTTAAAGTCTTTGATTTTGAATCTTCGCTTAATAAATATATATAAGAACTCTATTCTGGAATGCCTTAAAAAAGCCCCAATTCTCCATTTTTTTCTTTCTCTCAAAAGCTTACTTTATCCTTTACTCGACACTCACACCTCCACTCCCGCCACGGAAAAATACCCCACCCGCTCCTGCTGCTCCCTTTCCCACCATCTCATTTCTTTCCGACCCCCAAGGAAAATCGCCTCTTGGGTTGTAATAATGTTGCGTGAACCCCACTCGCTGTGGCACTGAGGTCGTCTGTTTCTGTATGGAAGGCAGTGGGATTTCAAAATAACTTTATAAGTTATAGAATTCCCCCCCGATAACATAATAAACTCATATTCTGTCAACTCGGCCCATAATTCCACTGAGAAACCCAGTTCTATGTCCTGGCAAGAGTCGAAGTCCCATAGGAGACTCAGGAAGTGTCTTCTGCCGTCCGCCGAAATCTTCTCCCAGCTCTGGTTCGGAGCTGGCTTCGGTCTGGGCTCAGAGTCCCCAGATCACGTGAGGTCGTTCCTAAGAATCACACGAGTTCAACCAGACCTTAGAGACGCAGTGGCAGTTGACATATTAACCAATGTCGCCCCAGTAAACTTCATAAAAAATAAAAAATAAATTTTTAAAGAAAATGAAACTGTAAAAGACCTGCGTAGGAAAGGTCTGAATGTGAATTTAATGATTAAGTGAGAATCATTACATTTTCCAATGTAAAAACAGTAGAAGAAATAACAAAGCAAAAATAGAAACAATTGAACTGCATAAACTTCTGTATCTCAGAAAGATCATTAACAAAAAAGCGAAGGGCAAACTGGAGAAAATATTTTCCTCAGTTAAAACTTACAAAAGATTGCTGTTCTTAAATTAATATCTAAAGAGCTCAAACAAATTTCTAAGGAAAATCTCCAGAGCCCTATAGAAAAATAAGCCCCAGGCTTGAATAAGTAATTCACAGAAGAGAAAATTCAAATGGCTAACAAACATATTTAAAATTTGCAGGTACACTAGTAATAAAATAAATGCATACTAATATACAAATACCATTTCCCTTCTCTCAAACTATTAAAGAATAAAAAATTATAATTCCCAGTGCTGTTGGCGAAGTGGGCAATCCAGCGCTACCGGTGGGGAACAGACAGTAATGTGTTTTCTGTTACGGATTTTGAAGATTATCCATCCCAGAGTCATAACTGAGGAATCTCTAAGGGAAATAACACAACTGGAAAGATGTATTATTACTAATACTATTACATTCTTCTACAAAAAAAATAAATGGTAGATGAAATTAGAGTTTTTTTTTAAATGAAAACAAGAAAATTAACTTTTAGGCAGAAACACGAATTATTTTCCAATTAGTCCTGAGTTCTACCTCCGATTGTCCCCGTATCTTCCCTGTGACTTGAGAGCAAACGCTAAACCCCTCTACCCATAGAAACACCAAGAGTTCTGTCTATTTCTAGCAGCTACGTCTGTTGTCAGAAAACCCTTAACAGAGGTGGAAGACCCTAGGTCTTGATGGACCGACGAAGCTGGAAAACTGGGCTCTTGGAGAAAGCAGAGGACATTTCCTGAGTTCCTCCTCCTCGCTCTCCGATTTCCTCTACTGTGGCCTTTGGTTTAAGTAAAGAAAGATCATCTAGAAAAGAGACATGAGGCATCATAAACACGTAAAATCTTCCCCAGTGTCTGCAGAAAGTGTGCAGAGAAGCCCAGAAAGTGAGTAATGCATCAAGAGAGTAGTAAATATCCTGCAGAGACGTTTTCTTTTTCTTTTTCTTTTTTTTTTTTTGGTGGAGGGGATGCCTTGTAAAGGCCGATTTGATGAAAAGACAGTCTAACATGAATGCTTTTTTAAGCTGAAAATTATCTAATTTTTTTCCATAACCTGCCCTGATTGGTGGTTCAGTTTACAATCTATGAGTCATTTGGCAGGGGGGAAAAAAGTTTTTTCTTAATGCTACAGTAGTTTTGTTCCATAGAAAGACTGAGGTTTTCTTGTGTGTCGATCATTCTCCCTTTAAATCAGAAAACCTCAAAGGATGTCATTTTTGTAATGATTTCAATTTGCTGGTCCACCGAAGTTAGGAAACAGCATACAAATTTTATCCAGCTGGCTAGGACTGGTGTGGTGGCATAAAGAGATTTTTTTTTTTTAGGAAGTAAAGACAGTCTTAAGAGATAAAGGTCACTGCCCTATTTTGAAGTCACTGAAAAGAGCAAAACTCATTTCCTAGAGGGATTAGTTTTTTTTACCCTCCCTCGCTACTATTGTGTTGGTTTTATTTTCTTTTTTAAATGTTCCTTGTATACTGGAATTAGGATTTAAAATCACTGGAGGAAAACATCTATTTGTGCTTTCTGTCCGTGGATTAAAAGGAATGAACAGATGCCATACAGTGGTGTTTATTATCTCAATTAGGAGAGGGGCAGAATTAGTAGGATGGGAAATATACCTGTTAAGCTGAACTCCTGGGGATGCGTCTCAAGTAAAATGCAAACACCGTGATTTCGGCTGGTATGTGACATATATTAAGCGTCTGCACTGTATGTACAAGTCATAGTGAGTCCAAGACTGATCGTCACCCATGTGCCATGTGGAAAGGATCGATTTCCATCAGGTCCATAAATGTACAACCTTTATGCATTGTCATGAAGGTCACAAAGCACATCTTCAAACTTGAAGATTAGCTCGAAGAGGAGCGGGGAGATGGAGCCATCCTACAACATGAGTACTTCTGTCCTCGAGAGTTTAAAACCTATGGAAGGAGGGCCGGACACGTGCAAAAGGGAGACGCGTCCACTGATTCCGAATGGACACAGGTCCCCCTGTCTGTCAGCCTCGTGGGCGTGTCTGTCTTGCACAAACCCTCGGTCGGTAAAAAAGTCCACGTCTCCATCATAATAGCTTTTTTCATATTTACCGATAGCTTTCTGTGCGTCCTCGGTGCGTCCTCGACCGGGACCACTCGTCATTTGATGCCCTCATTTTCATTTCATCTTGTACCAAAGGCCTAAGCTAGATACCCAGTGCCTGGCTCATAGGAGGAGCTCATGACATCTCGAAGAATGAGCGAATGAATGAATAAATGAATGAGACATTTAGGGACTGCAGAGGAGATGAGGAACTTTCTACTCAAAAAGGAGGGATGAAGCAGGAAGGAAATGATCTAGTAGATACAGAGACAGAAGTAGAAGTTTGGAGAAGTTCTCAGCAAGAATCCTAGGAAATTGCCACAGAGACCCCCAGGAAGACTTCAACCTCGGTTATATATCTGCACACTTTATCAAATAGTGACTGCGATGATCTTCAAATACTGTTTTCAAAAATCAGAACTTTGGAAGAGTGACGAAATCTTGAGTTTGGAAAGATTTCATGTGTACTTCGCATCTGGCAATGCCCAGTGAGCCTCAGGATTTGAGATTTTTATAACTGAATTGAAAGGAACTTGCGAGATAAAATCGGCTTTTTCACATTGAACTCGGCAAGAAAAGATAGCATCATTTTTTACTCTCCCAGCCCCTACCAGTTTGTATCATCGAAAAAAAATTCAGTTACGTATTTCAAATATTTGTAGCCACATCCTCAAACGCCTGTGTCAATGGGCTGTTGAGTCCTTCTGCACAGTGGCACTGAGCCTGCCGCCAGAGTGATCGATTGTCACAGACTTCAGAGGGCGGGAACACTGGGGGTAAGAGCAGGCACCTGCGGCGATTTGTGCCCCCGCTGCCAGCCCCGGGGGATGAGATTTCTTTCTGTTAATGAAAAGCATTCGTGGGAAACTATATAGTGGTAGTGGAAACTCTCCACCACCCCGTAGGTGAGCCCTTGATAACTAGCTAAGTAACTTGCAGAATTGCCTACAGCGGCTGTCCCCAGCCTGTTTGGCACCAGGGACTGGGGTTCCTATGATCATCGAACACCTGATGCTGGCCCTGGAGAGCGGCTGCAGACACAGATGAAGCTTTGCTCGCTGGCCCGCCGCTCACCTCCTGGTGTGCGGCCCGGTTCCTAACAGGCCATGAACTGGTACCGGTCTGTGACCAGGGTTTGGAGACCCCTAGCCTAGAGTACATGAGTCGTTAAGATCGGTAACTAGGACTTGACTGAAGATGAGCCCTCTGCCTGGTGGGACCTTCGGCCGCCCTCTCTGCCTGTCAGAGTTCGCAGAAACACCTCGCGAGTACTTCTAGCGGATTCACTGCTACTGTTTATTCTGTTTTTCAGGAGACAGTGATACCTTGATGTTTGTACCACTCAACACTCTTTTTAAAAAATACGTTGGCACTCACCGCTGATTTGTGAATGATCCTGAATAATTCCCGAGCTTGGGCGAGGTGCACCTGGCCATTCAGACAAAGGCAGATCCAGCTACAAGTGGGCACTTTTTGGCGTAGGGACATTCGCATGGGTCTGCCGACAAGTGTATTCTGCTCCTTAAATAAGGACAGGGCCTCCAGGAAGTCCCAGTCCTTCTAAAGAGATGCAGGCAGAAGGGTTAGCAAAATCAGATGGCAAAATAGAATACAGAGGCGGGGTGAAGTAAGTATAATTTGCTCATTTGTCCTGATTAGAACGGTAGTTACAAAATTACCACTGGGGATAAATGTTTGTGTGTTTTTTGACCTGTGATAGAGGAAGCAATGGACAGGACGGATACTGCAATAGGAAGGAAGTGACATTTGACGCCAGCTTCTGGAAGCAGTGCAGTGTGGAGTGAGAATAACAACTGCGGGTTCATTGATTTTTTTGCAAATGTTGCAGATTTGCAGTGGTCGTGCATAAGTACGCACACGGGCCATAGCATGTATATGTTTTTCACACATGTAGCATTTTAGGAGTTGCTCGTGAGACTTAGCACATTTCTCTTTTAGCTACGGTCTGCAAAAACCAAATAACTTTTCCCTTTTCCATTGAACTGAATGCAAGCAAGCAGGCAGACAGCAAGATGGGACACAGTCCCACAAAGGAAAGGACTTGCCACCCAGATTCCAGAGGTGGGGGGTCTATGAATTATGGAGTTTCGAATAGAAAAAAAAAAAAAGGTTCAGGACGTCAGTTTTACCGTCTCGTTTCCACTTTAGTTCTTCTGTTAGTTCTGAAGCAACTTGGAACAATGATGGGAACGTACAGGAGGATATTACCAGAACCTTCCGGTTCCTGTATCTTGGGAAAATGTGCATTAATATCTTTCGGATGCACATGCATTCCACAGTCGAACTGAAGACCGTGGCGTAGTCACCTACCTCCTCTCCCTCTCTCTCTCTCTCCCAACAGTTCGTGGCTCACCCCAACTGCCAGCAGCAGCTCCTGACCATCTGGTACGAGAACCTCTCCGGCTTGCGGGAACAGACCATAGCCATCAAGTGTCTGGTTGTGCTGGTCGTGGCCTTGGGCCTTCCGTTCCTCGCCATCGGCTACTGGATGGCACCTTGCAGCCGGGTACAGCTCTTTCTCACCTGCTCCCTCTGTGGTTGGTGTGCCGTGTCCTTTGGGGACGAAAAAAGGAAAAAGCTTCCTACTTACGGCTCTTATCGGTTTTACCCTGAATGTTCATTGACTCAAGGGCATGAATTCTGCTTTTTAATGACTGGGTCAATTCGAATAAGGGATGAGAAAAGATTTGGAGCTGGTGGGAAAGGTCACATTTGCCGGCGTACAATACTGAGGCTTTTAAGATAGAATCCCCGTGGTAGACCAGAGGAGGAGCCGCCAAAGGCCCAGAAACGGCCTGCCTGCAGGCTGGGGGCCCTTCGAACCTGTCCGCGCCACCTGAGGCTGAGGGTGTTAAGCCCAGTTGCAAACGTGTTATTATGCTAAGTTTGCATCCTTCAGAAGAAATAATGTAGCATCTGGGATTGGGGGCTTTGGTACTTTTAGGTGGCTTGTTGATTTAGTGCTGTTCGAATCGTTTTTGTTCACGACCTTTCTTCCTCTTTCCGGTTGCCAGTGTGGGGTCCATCTAATCGTGCAAAGGGAGGGGCACTAGTCCTGCCACCAGAATCTGCATTAGGTTAAGAAACGGTGCCGCCAGCAGAGGGCGCTGCGCCAAGGTCCTTTAATCTGGTTTTTATATTCCGAGATCTGGTTTGGTTAAATCAGAGGTTTTTATATACCGAGATCTGGTTTGGTTAAATCAGAGGCAGTTTCAGGCAAAATGAGTGACGGCCACTTACGAACGACCCTGGGGATCCTCCTGTCCCCGACTCAGCAGCCTCCCCGCAGAGTCCCTCCCCACAGGCACCGTGTGTGTGCGAGATTATTCATCCGCCTCACTTCGTTCTTGAGCTGCCATGCAGTTTAAAGCCGAAAGTTTGTCGTTTTGATTCGTTTCGATGACTCGAAGGAATTCCTTTGTTACAGATCATGGAAAAGTGCCTTAAGATTCCTCAAATACGTAACCACGAAAGACCGAAACCTATAACAACATGAGAGGGCATGCATTAGAGCAAAAGTCAAATCCCACCCAAGTAATTTCCCTTTCTGGGGGAAAGGAATCGGGGAGCTCAGTGTTTGTCTCTCGGAGCAGCTCTGTCAGTGGAAACACTGTTTGGGGTCCGGAGTAATGAAAACGTTAAGTCTTAAAGGCCAGTCCCTTCCTCTGACTTGCACAAGTGCACGGTGGTAAGAAGACATAGCAAGATTTCTCCACTTAACGGCCCATTTTTAGGATAGGTATGCGGCTTTCTTTTCATGTCACTGAAAGTGTTTTTTAAAAAACAACCTTTTGGAGACGTGACGGCTCCGGAGAAGTCACTCGGTGCTATGAATGAGCCGTCCGGCATGTGCACGGTGACGTGCAAGCGTGTCACTCACTATCCTGACTCTGCCGTGGAAACTGTGCGTTCATCTGTGTGTGTTCATGGTCACTCCCAGAGATGCCTGACTCGCTTTGGTTATTTGTTGACATCCAGTTAAGGTTCCGGACGTCCAAAAACATTTGTTTGAAGTCGCAGCCTTTGAACGTGCATCTTGGTACTTTTTAAGGTCACACACTGAGTTTAAAAGCAGGATCTGAATCCGTAGGTTGGAGAACCTATTAACCAATCTACTAAATGTACCTGATTTGTGGACTGCGGCAGCCCAGGGGACAGAAAGGCTTGTTTTTCATTTCTCCTAGAACACGGAGCTTGTAAGGACATCCTGTCACATGGGATTTTAAAAGCGTTACCTTAAAATAATTATAAACTGAACTTTAGAAATGCTCTTGTACTATTTATATGATTTTTCAAACTTGGGATGACTTTCAATTAAGTTAACCTACTTACAGGTTTCAATCATGGTGTTCCTTCCTCTTCTGCTTGGATAGTAACAGATAAAATATTTGTCCTTATCATAATGTTTTCTGCCTTTTTTCTATCAGACAAAGCCCAACTTGTTTTTGGAATATTTAGAAGTGAGAACTAACATTTACTTCTATAACAGCAAGCCTTTTTTTTTCTTTTAATCTTCAAAGAGTTTTTAATGTGCTACAAACACATCAACGCATTTGAATTATAAATGAACGAGTCTAAAAACATAACACTTTGATTATAAAGCAGTTAAGAATTACTCATTGCGAGTTTGGAGTTTCTTCTCCTAGACTTCAAAAACCTTGGCATTGCATAGTCTCTCGATGTAAAACTAAGAACAACAGTCTACGCCCTGTGATGTCCAGAAATGCATCTGTGGATGCAGCATATCCTACGACAAACTGAACAGTTGGAAACGGAGAGGTTTGACGACTTCTTATATTTGGAGGAAGCGTTCCCCGAAATAACTAATTTTCACAATGTGGAGCTCTGCAGAGACAGACACAGAGCTTTGAAAGTGTTCTCGTTTCTCCTGCTTTTTTATCCTATGTAGTAATTTTTATAAGTGTGGAAGCCAGATTTTCAAAAGTAAAGGTTCCTCTTTTTTTTTTTTTTCCATCTTGTAGCTGGGGAAGGTGCTGCGAAGCCCTTTTATGAAGTTCGTGGCACACGCTGCCTCCTTCATCATCTTCCTGGGCCTGCTCGTGTTCAATGCCTCAGACCGATTCGAAGGCATCACCACGCTGCCAAACGTCACTGTCATTGACTACCCCAAACAGATCTTCAGGGTGAAAACCACCCAGTTCACGTGGACTGAGATGCTGATTATGGTCTGGGTTCTCGGTAAGCCTTTATTTTCACTACTTTAATTTCTGCCGAAAACACTGTCTGTATAATGACTTTCATTTTCTATGTAAAATGTTATTGTACATTATATGGTGACAGCATCACATCGTTAGAATAGCAAAACAGAAGAATAATTCGGCAGCTTGATAATGCTAAAAGGTATCCCTGAATACCAAATAAAGATGTTTAGGAGTAACATGGGCCTACTATAAATATACTGTGTTTCAGAAATCCAACTTCGATTATTGAATAAAACGTAAGTTGTTAAATGCGACTCACCGTGACGATCAAATATTTAATTGACATTCTTATGAAGCACCCCCAGTGGGTATTAACTGATGCCTGAAGAACATGTATATTGTTGCAGTTTCAGAGATTTTAGGAGAGAGTGTCAATGTGGGGGAGGTTTGTCACTTCACCTCACAATAGCCCGTTTTGAATCACTATGTTAAAGGAAAAGTTTTAAGCGATATGAGAAAAAAAAAATGGAGATCGGAACCAGTTTATCTGTCGATCACTAGTGGAGTCATCTTTGTATGTTCTCTCTGTTTCGCTCAGTGTGTTTCTTGGTGTCTTCTCCCTTCCGGATTTACTAGGTTGGCTCCTCCCTCTCACTCACTCCTGTGGCCTCAGTCTGGGTCAAGTCATGATTTTATAAATTCCATTTCGAGCCATTACGTTCCTTTTGAGAATCGCGCAGTGTTTTCCCCTTACACGGCGGAGACGAGGAGCGGTTTCTCCTCTTCTCCCGGGATGGCTTCTCTGCTTTTGGTTTCTTCATATCTATCTTCCAGGCCTCCTTGCTTTCCCAGTGACGTTCTTCGCCTCCCCAGCGTGAAGCTGGGATGGGGAGGGGGCAGGGGGATGTCGTAAGTGTTCCCGGATGCTGGGGAGACCGTCCTTCTTAAATGTCTACAGGTAGATAGATGCTCATTTGAGGGCTGTTTCTCCAGTCCCCACTGTGGTTCGGTGATGAACCAACCTAATCTTATAAAGATGGATTTCCTTCTCTCCTCCAAGAGTCTCGTGGGGCGAAATCATTAGACCCGCAGAGCCTTCCCACCCATCTCCTCCTTCTGCCCCCACCCCCTCTGCGAGCAGCGGCATTTCTGGGGGCCCATGCGGACCTGTGTTTCTCCGCCTCTCATTTGGTGGAGCAGGTCATTCCTTTTGTGGAAGCTGCTTCCTCCATCCGACTCTGCCCAGGGCCTCTGGGCCGACAGTCGGTGCTTCAGGCTGGGGGCATTTTATAGACGGGGACAGATGGTGGACGAAACGAGAGCCCCTCAGGCAGAGCCGTAAAGTCTACTGTGTACCCTCCGTGTGTCGCGACAGGCATGATGTGGTCCGAATGTAAGGAGCTGTGGCTGGAGGGGCCGAGGGAGTACATCCTGCAGCTGTGGAACGTGCTGGACTTTGGGATGCTGTCCATCTTCATCGCCGCGTTCACGGCCAGATTCCTGGCTTTCCTCCAGGCGACCAAAGCCCAGCGGTACGTGGACAGCTACGTCCAAGAGAGCGACCTCAGCGAAGTGACCCTCCCACCGGAGATCCAGTACTTCACCTACGGTAAGTCGGGCGCCGGGGGGCCTCTGATGTCTCAGGAGGGCGCGGGAGCCACGGCCCGGGAGGAAACGCCAAGAAAGAGCACGTTTAGTACGCGAGGTGTGGCGAGTGCTCCCGGTCGGTGGACAGAGCATGGGCTGTGCAGCTGGAGCGACAGCCAGGCTCCGACTCTCCCTCGCTGTGCGACTTCATTCAAGTTCATGAACGTCTCTGTGCCTCGGTTTTCACATCTAGAAAACGAGGTGCTGCGAGGTGGAGGAAAACTGCCCTTAAGCCTGACAGCGTAATTGACTCTACTCTCAGGGGACGCAGAACTATCTTAATTGGGGGGGCGGAAATAACTCGATAAAGTGCTCGATGTGGAAGATGAGTCCCCGAGGTTCGAGGGCATGAAATAATAAAAGGCGCCACGCTGCTGTCCAGGCGAAGGGCAGAAGCCTTGAGCAGCAGCCACAGTGACCTTGAGACTGCGCGCCCCGCGACCCGGCCGAAGTCGGGGAGCCGATGCTGTGCCCCTCCGCCACGTGGCGCGGCTCGGACTTGACGCCGCACATCTAGATCCCGAGAGCGGGGAGGCCCCGCTCACTCGCACCCCGCGTGCAAGGCCCTGAGCGCACCCCACACCCGCCTTCCTCGGGGGCCAGGCCGGGGAGCTACGGTTAGCGCATGTTTCGCACAGCTGCAGAATCTTCAGCCTAGAAAAAGATTTTAGAAACGATGGCCCCGCCTCCGTTCACCGGTAAGGCCTGTCCGGTGCGGCGTTCACACGCGCTCCCGGAGCGAAGCACGGCTCTTTCCCAGCGCGGTCCCGCGGGCGTCGCGATGGCGGCATGCGGCGTGCCACGTGATCGACGAGCGCGGCGCGTCTCCCCGAGGCGTACGACGTACGTTTCACGTGATGTCTGCCACTGAACGCTCAATAAGTGCTCGTTCTTCCTGTCGCGAATGTCCGCGACGCACGCATTCTTCCGGGAGGGGCCCAGTTCACGCAGAATTAACCACGCGCTGTTCCTCTGACCTGCGGGAAAAGGGGGACAGACAGTCTGCCGTGAACGTACTAAGCGACCTTGAAAGGACGCTTGGGGTCCTCCGTTAGAATCTATGCCCCCCAATTTTGCACCTCAGCAGCCGCGCGCAGGTCCCCGGTACAGTCGCGTCGCTCAGACAGCACGAGGGCGGCGCCATCGTGTTTCAGGGACACTCCCACTTGTCGTGACATTTCACTTGCGTAAACCGGGACACGAACGAATTTCCCCACAAAATAGGGCAAAGAAGTTTGTGCCAGTCAAGCCTGTAGGATGACACACCAGGCGGTCAATAAATCTAGTGACGGGCAGGGCAAACCAGTCAGGTCCCGGTCATCCTGACCCAGACCGTGTCCAGTGAAGTGTTTGAACACTTTCTTCATCCTTCGTACGTTCTTCTTTGTCTCCTCAACGTGAGGTCAGCTCAGTATCTTTCTAATATTGTTTTCTCCACTGAAATAATTCACATGGGTATGGAATTCATATGTTTCTGGCTTTAACACGACAAATAGTGCCCAGACTGTTACTTAAATGTAGAGTAATTTTGACTTAAGATCCTATGTAAGGTGTAGCTTTTGCATAGTTAGCAGTGACTAGAAAGTTTCATTTACAGTCTCTCCCTCCCTCCTTCCCTC
>NW_006440645.1:3830870-3834490 GCF_000325575.1 Pteropus alecto | reverse complement strand
TGGGGGTGGGGGGATGGCCGAGGAGGGGCTCATCCCCCATCGCCGAAGCCAAATCAAATGCCTATTTGAAATTCAGCTAGAAATCCCCCTCCTTGCTCTGTCTGTGCACAACAAACATCCCAGACTCGGCTACTCCTAAAGAGCTGTCTGTTTAACACAATCTCCATCTCAAGCGGCTGTTCTGCATTTCCTTTTGGCTTTATTAAAACTGATTTTCTATTTGCACTATAAAAACTGATCTGATTAAATTTCCATTTTTCCCCAAAGAGAAGACTCTTCTCTCCCTCCCTCTCTCTCCCTCCCTCCCTCCCTCTCTCTCTCTCCCCCCCCACTCCAGCCAGGGATAAGTGGCTCCCTTCCGACCCTCAGATCATATCCGAAGGCCTCTACGCCATAGCCGTCGTGCTCAGCTTCTCCCGGATCGCCTACATCCTCCCTGCCAACGAGAGCTTTGGCCCCTTACAGATCTCTCTCGGCAGGACCGTGAAGGACATCTTCAAGTTCATGGTCCTCTTTATTATGGTGTTTCTTGCCTTTATGATCGGCATGTTCATACTTTACTCTTACTACCTTGGGGCTAAAGTAAATGCTGCGTTTACCACGTAAGTAAGACATCTTCTTTTTTAAAAGGTGCAATGAAGAAAAGGGAACATTTTCAGAGACTGTAAGAAAGGTGTTTTTGAGAGCAGGAAGCCACCCCGTGGGAACCAGTTAGAGCCCGTGTGTGACTAGGTCGCTGCGGAGGCCCCTCTCTCGGCGTTTCGGGAGCATTTGACCACGGAATGAGTCGGAATGTGGAAAAATCCTAGGTGAAATTGGCTATTTTGAGAGAATGGGGTCACAAGTTTTTAATACCGGATGTCTCTTTACATGATGTGTGACATTAAATTCAGTTTCATCATTTTGTAGCCATAATCGTTATTTCAAAAAAGAAGCATCAGCTCTTATTTAATGCATCGTGAATCAGTGCAGGAGCCAAGTAAGAAGAAATTCTCGCTGAATGTGCACAGCCCGCTGTCACGGTTTCCTTCCCCACATCCTGCTGGTGTCTGTACTGGAGACTCACCTTCCCCAGGCAGCCTTCCTTGATTACGCCTCCTTAGTCTTCATCCTTTTAAGTTCCCTCGGTGTGGAGACATCCTGATTGTGAGATTCGCTCCCACCCGTTGGGATTTAGTTGTCTTGGGGCTGGGCCCTTGCAGCTGGGGAGATCATAAGCCCTCCCCGCCCCCCGCCCCCCATTATGCCACTGCTAGAAGCCAGCTAGACGTTCAGTAAGTTCCCTGTAGACTAAAATAAAACCTCAAGCCCTTGCAGACATCTAGGTTGTTTTGAAATGAATTTTTTTCAAATAGTTAATGTAGAGCAGGTCTTAGGGGTGGGAGACAGCTGAAGCTCACTTGATGGTAATGAAGGAAAGAACCTGTTTGATCCCAGCAGGGAAGGGCCGAGAGACCCTGCACACAGGCCCGCCCCTTTGAACTCAACGAGAACTCATTTTATCCTTTACATTTTCTTCACGGTTTTGTGTGAGGACAAGGCAACGTGATGTCGTGGGAAGAACAGAGGCTCAGAAATCAGGCAGACCTGAATGCGGACGCAGGCTCTGCTGTTCGCCAGCTGCTGTGTGGCCTTTGGTTAAGTTATTAGCATTTCTCCGTGTTCGTTTCCCGATTTTTAAAATAAGCACGAAAGGGGTTAAATCGGGTCATCATGAGGACGACGTAAGGTGACTTATGGAAAGCCTTGTGCCCACAGTGGGAGCTCAGGACCTGCCCGTATGTCCTGCCCGCCTTTTTACAAACCCCCTCTCCCCACACATGTAGATTCTCCATGACGGTGCGGGGCGGGAAGGTTGGCAAAGGAGCAGGCGGAAGGAGCCAGAGAATTCTGTGATGCTGATAAATCAATGGCGGGAACAAAGAGGTTCTCCTTCCAGTATCTGGGCTATGACAGCACATCATCAAGTGCTGCGTGAGAGTAACTCTGTAGGAATGGGATACAGCCCCCCGCTGTGCAACCCCCGTCCCCAGGGTCTAGCAAAACTCCTAGAACTTGAGGGGTGCTCCGTCAATATTTGTTGAATGAATGAACGAATGAGTAAACTAGTGCTAAAACCTATAAATCTATAGAATTGTTATTTAGAATCTGTTATAAGAAATCGAAAAAGTACTTTTTCCATAAATCTTTCTTTGGAAAAAGGACATCTGACTCTTCCTTTGCGGTGGAATTCTACACGTATAATTGTTTAAGAATTATTTTTTCAGTTGACACACCAATGATTACAACTGAGTTATGTGAGAAAACCAGCCAAATTTGGTTCGATTTAAGGGATAGAGGTAGGGAATCGGTCTGGTGAGGGCCTACGTGCTAATTGCTGCTCTGGAAGAATCGGGAAGTAGATTACATAAATCGCAGGAAAAGAAAAAGGATCTTTCATTCTCTCTTCATGTGTAGCAAGCGTAACTTTTAGCTGGGTAATACATTCTCGTGACAGAAGATTCGTGTGGAGCGTCCATGGTGACGAGCCTGTCCCCTCCTCCGCACCTTGGACCCCAGGCTCTTAGTGCTCTTTAGTTCCCAGGGGCCAGGGATTTGGGGGTCCTTTCTGAGCTATTTTTCGCATAAACGAGAATATAAGTAGTTGTATACTCCACATTTTTTTATTTGAATGGTAGACTATTTCACACTTGCTGTGTCTTATTTTTCACTTAAGAATATGGCTCAGGTATCATTTTACGTAAACACATGAAGATAGATCTGTGTCATTTTCCCAAGTGGCTGCATAGCGTCCCATTATATGGATGTAGCGGAGTGACGTTGCCACTCTGCACGGATGGGTATTTAGGGCATCCTCATGCCTCCCCACTTCCGTGCTACAAGAAATATGTTGGTGCTGACTTTTTTTGAAGGGAGTATATAATTTAAATTCCGACCTTGTTCTACTCCAGAAAACCTGATTTAAATTTCTAAACCACCTACGAAATCAAACCCCAAACTTCCATCCTTCTAGAAGGTTCTGGCATGACTTCAGCTTTCCTCTGCTGAGTTCAGAGACTTGTCACTCGATGGTCACGTTCAGAAAAGCTGGCCATTGGCACCTTTTAATCACAAGTTCCCGAAAACCCGAGAGGGTGACATTTCTGTTAAATGTTCTGATAAAATAATCCTACTCTGGGTTTATGATGACGGTATTTCATAATGGTGTTTTACATCTGGACAGTATTCAGATCCTAACTTGTGTTTACTTTTGACTTTTTAGTACTGGAAACTTCATTTCTTTACTGTGTACCTTATTCTTTCAACAGAGTAGAAGAAAGTTTCAAGACTTTGTTTTGGTCCATATTTGGGTTGTCTGAAGTGACTTCCGTTGTGCTCAAATACGATCACAAATTCATAGAGAATATCGGATACGTTCTCTATGGAATATACAACGTAACCATGGTGGTCGTTTTACTCAACATGCTAATCGCCATGATTAACAGCTCCTATCAGGAAATCGAGGTAAACCTGCTTCTCGTCCGCGGTGTCTGTCCGTGCTGTCCGTTCTAAACAGCGTAACACGTGTGCGCCGGTGCCCCGCGAGGGAGCTCCAGCCCTTGCAGACAAGGAAATATGTC
>NW_006440645.1:3786098-3830844 GCF_000325575.1 Pteropus alecto | reverse complement strand
AACCAGAATTTATGATACTTAACACCAGGCAGGGAGGCCCTGGGCCTTTCTCTGGGTTTTCCGTCTGGATAGGTCGGCATACACCTCCCAGGGGCTTCTAGGAGCGCAGTAAGAATTTACCGTCACTCTGCCTTCTCTCAGGGTGTATTTCAGAAGTTTTGACATCAGTGGCTAGAAGAAGCATTGGCCGTAGGGGTCTTATTCACTGCCAGATCAGCCAGCTGACCATCTGAAAGGCCCCGGTTGAAAAATTCCTAGGCGTCTGGCAAACATCGATGATGTTCTTCAAACCCGTCAGAATTTGTCGTATCCTGGAAATCACTTTGTTTTGCACCGGGCTGGTTCGGAGCCTTCTTTCGTCGGTGTGATTCTGTGTCCTTATGTCCTCCGGATTGGTGTTCAGTATCTTTTCAGTGCTTTGCTGTGTGTTAAGTCCACTGAGTCTCCGTGTCTGTTTTAGAAACGCGTAAGGCGGCGTTCTCAAAGCGGAAGTGAGGTCCTCCAGAAATGAACAGTGCGATGTTCTGCACACCTGCTCGGGTGTGACAGTGGCAGTCTGGGGAACGTGACGTGAGTGAGCCAACTTCCTCTGCCTGCGGGCCCCCTCCTCTTCATTTATTTCTCCTCTCCAGCCTTTCTCCCGCGTAGGATGGTCACACCCATCACCATGGAGTGGCACCGAGGATAAAAGGAGATTTAAGACAGGAATAAGCCACTGGGGGCCTTTTGTGGCCTTTGAGGACATATGTCAGACACAAAAACTCCAAAGTGCGGTTGACCTAAGTACCGTTTTCCTCCCTGCGCCCTTGGCTTGGATGGGTCTAGATGAGGAGGGAGGGCGGAGAGAGAGTGGGGAGCTGTTGTTGGGTCTGCAGACTCGGTGGGTTGGAGAGGGAGGAATTCATCTTTTCATCCTTCCTAGACCCTGAATTTTTTTTGTGTTTTTCTTTGTTTTTGGATGGCGGACTGGAAATTCTTGTTAAATTTCAGCAGGTACTGACAGAAGCATATGGAAGAGAAAAATTTCTGAAAAAACGATGCTCAGAACATTACATAGACCAATAGATTTGATGCAGATAAATGTGTATAAGTCACTTATCTATGTCAAAAGCATAATTCAGGCTCGTAAAACCCTACTGGAATCATTTACTGGAATATTTAGTTTTTAAAATGAGTTGTTCCTGCTTTTCTATTTTGTGACACAGGATGACAGTGACGTCGAATGGAAGTTTGCGCGTTCGAAACTTTGGTTATCTTATTTTGATGATGGGAAAACATTACCTCCACCCTTCAGCCTCGTTCCCAGTCCAAAGTCATTTGTGTATTTCATCATGCGGATCATTAACTTTTCCAAATGCAGACGGAGAAGGCTGCAGAAGGACATTGAAATGGGCATGGGGAACTCGAAGTCCAGGGTGAGTATCGGAAACTGCCCGCAGCCTCGGGATGCGTGTCTGTCTCTCCCCTTGTCTTTCGACGTCTGTTCGATAATTTTTATGGGTGAACTTAGAAGATGTTGAAAGTTACCGTCCACTCCATGGTCTTTCATAGTCTAATCCTATCTTCATCACGTTTCAGGATGTCACTTAGTCTGTGCCTTGCTTTTGGTCATAATTTCACGTAAACTACCAGATTAAAAACAAACAAAAAACTTCTTTAACTTGTTAAAAGAAGAACAGTTTTTGTAAGAAAACACTTTGGTATTTGCGCTCCATGCTTCTCAACTGTTTTTCTAAAGTTAAATAGTTATGACCTCACATTTTCCTCTTAGTTGTATGTATAGTTCACGACCACCGAATTCTTCTTATTTGCAGAAACCCTTTATTGGGCCAAATAGTCTTTTTTCCTTCAATATTATATAGTCGATACAGGCCTAAGAATGTCCTCCAATATTAACCATAAATACCCCTTTTATAAGTAATCAAGAGTGGTTTGTCCTCAAGTTGTCCTAGTTGAGTCCAATTCATCGGCAGGCAGAGATGAGTGCGATGATAGCACTTTATTATCAGGAACTTAATTTTCAGAGATAGAATTGGTATCGGAGACAGAAGGACATGAGCAGAACCGCAAATGATAGGGATCGAGGCAGACAGGAGCAAATGTGTGGGGTTAAATAGAACTTTTGCCTGAAGTTGCGAAAATGGCCTGTATGCGCTGGGAGCCACGAGATGGCAAGGTCATCTCTACAAAGTACAGGCCGTCCTGAGCGGAGAGGTGGATGTTTTTTCTCCGTCGAAGTTGGGGAAAGGGCTGGATTAGTACAATTTAAATTTCTCACTTTTTAAAATAGATGTGCCTTTCCAAAATGTGTAACACCCTGGCATCCTATTCTTTAAGGAGGGGTTGGTGCGGCTTCGGGTTCTGTCAGAAAACCAGCTCTTTCTCCTGCCCCTGGAGGCGCCAGGGCTTGGTTACCGCCCAGCTTCCTCCCCACGGGCCGCACCTTCAGCAGCAGGGTGGCTGGTCTCCTAAGGAGGCCAGACTCTAATTGTCCCCTTGGGCGACTCCTGCTACTGCTGAAACTGACTTTGTTTCTCTGCGGAGTTAGTAACTGGAGCTTTATTGTTTGGAAAGGAAGCCTCTCGAGCGTGGAAACGAACAGCTCTTGCCCGTTGCACCTTAAAGTTACCTTTCGGGCCGACGTCCCTGACTTCATTCCCGGTGTTGTCATAAGGTGGAAGGGGAGTGCCAACCGTCAGGTCGCAAAGAGGGCAGGCGTTCAGGGGCACCCGGCGCCCAGACCCTCCGCGGCACCCGCGCGCGGATCCTTCGGGAGCCCCGCCCCCTGGCTCCCCTGTAGCGAATATCTGGTTAAAAACTGCCATTTCGATTTTATTCTTTATTTTTTAAACTGCATGCAGAGCTGTTTAAATCTCTTTAATCTTATTCATATACCTAGATACTATATGTGCTGGATTTATTACAAAAAAATTTTTTTTTTGGAGAAATTATACGTTTCTGCTTTTCTTTCTCCGAAGGAGGGGTGGAGCCTCCAGCAGTGTTTTGGGCTCAGTCTGTGGTCAGATACTGACCCCCAGTGGCGCCCAGGCCTCCCGGCACCCTCTCGAGGGCAGAGCTGGCGCGCCCACTTCCTCCTGCCCAGCACCCACAGCTGCCGGAGTCATGACCGGGTGGGGTTGCGGGGGGCAGGGGGGATGCAGATGTTTGGGTCCGGGGCCCTGCCTTTGCACCCCACCGCTCAGGAGGCGGCTTGCCCCTGAACAAGAGGCAGGCCCCGCTCGCTCTGCGTGTGCGCCTCTGGCTTCCTTTCCTACCTGCCCCAAGTTAAACCTTAAAAAGAGAGAGAGAAAAGCAAAGCAAAGCAAAAATCTTTAGCCGGGTTCTCTCTAAAGTCGCGGAACTGGCTCAGTAGAAGGCCCAGATCCCTGGGAAGATGTGTTATTTGGGCAAACATTTTAGGGTTCCAAAATTCTAAGTGATACCAGCCCAACTTGAGGATGATTCTGTTCAAATGCAGGAGAGGAATGTAGGCTCCGGGAGAGCCGCTTCTCTGCAGCTTCACCTTCTAGGCGCCAGGAATCGGTTTTGACAAAGTATGCAAGGTCCCCAGGAGCAATCGCGTTTAGCACGAGCCGACTTTTAAAAATATTTTTTCAGAAAAAAATAAATAAAATGTGTTTTCAGCTAAGCGGTTCAATGACAGTTCACCCTGCTATCGCGTTGACAGACGTGAGTGACCTTTTTGCTCACGTTAACTTTTACCTTTGGAAATGAAATCACTTACGACACTCGACACCCACAACATGTTCCTTGGAAATGTGGACTCCAGAAGGGTTATTAAGGAGGATAAAGTAGATTATGCTTTTGATTTCCCAATGAATGTATTCTGATTTACTAGGTTAATTGTATTTTTTCCTAGTTAAACCTCTTCACTCAGTCTAACTCAAGAGTTTTTGAATCACACAGTTTTAACAGCATTCTCAATCAGCCAACACGTTATCAGGTAAGCATTCATTAGACATATCTCTTTGTTTGTAATTCCATATATGTCTGTGTGTGTGTGAGAGAGAGAGAGAAAAAGAGAGAGAGAGAGAGAGAGAGAGAGAAATTAGTGAGTAGAATTAGATTCTTCAGATGTACTATGAGGATAGAACAGAGAAAATGGTATGTTACTTGGTGGGCATTTTAGAAATCAGAGTCCGGGTTTTTCCTTCTTTTTTCTTTCTTTCTTTCTTTCTTTTTTTTTTTTTTTTTGTTCGAGGAAGAAGAGTTCCTTTGCGATATTGAGTGGAGGCTTGCCACAGTTGCCAGAGGACACTTCCGGTGTCCCTTGGGCTGGAGAAAGCGCTCAGAGAAGTGGTCTACTTGGAAAATAACGCTGACACACTTCTCCAGGCTTTTCTTTCAGGCGGTCCATCTTCCGAATGGATTCTTAGACTATGCCGTTTCCTCAGTCCTACTTTCAAATAGCTTTTGCATTTTGATATTGGATGTGACATTCGAACACTATCCCCCAACTCCGAAGTCCTTTATTTTACATCTATCTGATCATTTCCGATGATCAAATCTTTAGATCTCTGGTATGTACAGGATCCCGAGAATGAGGGTCAGGAATTTGTAATGTGTGGTGATGACAACAAATGTCCATAGTCCTCTTCATACAATTTTCTTGGAGGCAGCAAATTCTGCAGAACTGCTTGCCACGCTGATTGCCAAAGCCTTACTTTTTAATGATTCTATTGTATTCCATCGTATGGTTATACTTAATCGATCAGTTTTCTGTTGCTGGAAATAGAGAACATTGCCAGGATTTAGCTCTTACAAGCCATACTGTAGTAAGTAACCTCGTATATATGACATTTGAAACATGTGCAAATCTATGCAGTGTCCGGTTAAAGCATATGTGTATGCTATTTTTTTGTTATCAAACTGATTTTGATGGCATGTGTGCCAATTTCCATTCTTAAAATGAATGTATGAGAGTGCCCATTTCCTCCTTAATTTTCCAACAGTATGTTACCAGAGATTTTTATTTTGACCGGATGGGTAAAAATGCTGTCACAGTGTAGTTTTACTTCCCATTCTTTATCATGAATGAACTTGACCATCTTTTTACATTTAGTGACCTTTTCATATGAAAAAAAGGGAGTGTGGATACCTCTAAGTTTCATTATAGGAGGAGTTTGTTTTTTTCTATTTCTTATTCTCTTTGTTGCTTTCGAGTGATTTAGAAGAAGTGGAGAAATGCCTAGATTCACTGTCAAGTTCAAACTTCCTATGGCTGAAAATTATTAGGCTACCACATGAGATGATCCCTGCTAAACTCCCCTCCAGACTCCTATACATTTCATATTTTTCGAATGAGAAGAATTTCCTGTACCTGTGGTGTAATCATCTGTGCCTCCCCGAAAGTGATAGGGAGCATAAGAGACTCTCTGAGGGAAAAGCTAAGCCCACGCCAATCGAACTAGATATAAATGTCTCGATTCTATTTAGATAAAATGTCTTTATCTAAATAGATAAAATTTCTTTATCTAAAAGCTCCATGAGCGATAACAACAGTTGGTTTAGTTGTCATGGATTTTTGTCTTAGGCAGTGTGATTATAATTTAAGACTTACCTTAAAAAAATTCCAGATCTTAATCTGCCAGATGGGGACGTTTCCTTCACAGCCGTGACCTTGGGGTACACTGATTCTCATGGTGCTACCACAGCTCAGCACTCTGGGAATATCTCTAAAGAATCATTTTTATGATTAGTTTATAAGACACCGAAAATACTTTATTATTTTCTCATGACTTGGCGAATTGCTCACCTTATTAACAAGACTCAGTGACATATGACATAACATATTTTCAAAACGAGTCACATTCACCTTCAAAAAAAAAAAAATGTGGCCACGACAAATCAGATCATCCATCATCTTACTGTTTTACATTCAATTGAGTATTTCCTCTCCAAAGCAAGGAAGAGTTCCAAAAATGTGTTGGTCAACGCCAGTGTTATTTATATTTTAACATTAATTATTAATAGCATTCTGAGGTATCATTTTGAGTGTGTAAAGAACTTTTTGAAAACCTGGAGATAATTTTTCTGGAGAACATAAAGACTTGGAGAGATGGCTCTGGTTGAATTCTGCTCATGAATATCTGTATTAGTTCAAGTTAAAAGTACATAGGGGGGTTAAGATGGCAGTGTAGGGAGACCCTGAACTCAATTTTTCCCACGGACACACCGAATATGAACCTACATATTGAGCAATTCCTCCTGAAGAATAATTGAGGACTGATTGACCAGCTTCTACACACACACAAAAAAATTATAGAGGGTATTAAAATGTATGTGAAACACCAAAAAAAAAACAAAGCAAAAAAAAAAACCCTGAATAGTCAAAGCAATCTTGAGAAAGAACAAAGCTGGAGGTATCATACTCCCTGATTTCAAACTATACTACAAAGCTATAGTAATCAAACCAGCATGGTACTGGCATGAAAACAGAGACAGAGATCAATGGAACAGAATAGAGAGCCCAGAAATAAACCCGCGCTTATTAATCTATGACAAAGGAGGCGAGACTATTCAGTGGGAGAAAAGCCAGTGTCTTCAATAAATGGTGGTACGAAAACTGGACATGGACATGCAAGAGAATGGAACTGGACCACTGTCTCACACCATTTCCAGAAGTAAATTCAGACTGGATGAGACGTGAAGGTTAAACCTGAACCCATCAAACTCCGAGAAGACAGCACGGGCAGTCAGCCCTTCGCCTTCAGCCTGGGTTGTGCGGGCTGCTTCTCCTTCGCACAGCTCCCTGACCTGGAGATCGGGCTCTGACGTGAGGTGTGGATCTCATTGTCGCCCTCTCCATAACGATAGCCCAGTGTCCCAGTCCTGTCTCCCGAGCAGACTGTCCTTCCCCGCTGTTGCGTGTGACTGCCTTCTACCCAACACAGTGGCCGTTTATGCTGGTCAAATAATAAGCGCACAGGTTGGGCCAATGGCCGCTCCTTTCTCATCTCAGTTTTTTTTCCTCCCCGACTTAATTGGCAGGAGCAGGTCAGCAAGTCTGCTGAATAGACGTTTATTTGGGAGCAAGATGCCAGGCTCCCTTTCATTTAGACAACCCTAATCTTTATGACCACTTGCCTTGGATTTCCCCCTTCCCTTAGCTTCGGGGAGGGGGCACCCCAAAAGCTCATGATCCCGCCCATGGCATTTTCCATATGAGGGTGATGAGGAGGAAATGAGTGGTGAGTTCATTTCCGGTCTGGTGATTGTCACTAAGCCCTGGGGGAGGCGGCTGGCCCCAACTGCTAGTGGCAGCTTGGACTCAGACCGTGGCATACTTAGCCTCCTTTGTCACCTTCGGTTTTGGGTCATCGACAATTCCAGGACAATGGGAAAATCCCATTTGACATAAGGTTGCATTGCATTGGTTTTTTTTTTTTTCATGGATAAAAGTTTTCAATTGTCTTAATATAGTTAAATTTATCAGTCTTTTTTTACGGGTTAGCTTTTCTGTTAGCCTTTTCAAGAGCTATTTCCCTATTCGAAAGTTTTTACCTGTCACCTTTAGTCTTGTCCATTTGGCTCTTTTTTTCCTTTGTATATGGTGTGAGGTAGATATGTAATTTTAACTTTCTGATAAGCACTATTTGCTGAATAGTCTATTCTTCAAGCTACTTTTAACTGATAGACATTCCTTTGTATTTTCTTTCTATAGGAATCTGCCTTCTCTGTCCCCTAAACTTAATTATGTCCCTGATATGTTCACCTGTCATAGTGAATTGTTCCAATGAAGTCTCACTGGATTAGGAACTGTGTCCATCATTGCATCCCCAGTACCTAATTCACTGCCTGTCATAGAGTTGGCTTTCAAGAAATATTTGGCAAATGAATGAATGAGTCCAGGCTAATATCCACCAAGCTGTGAGTCTGTCCTGGGATCTGCATTCCTCAGACATCAACAGGTTTTCTATTTTACTGTCACTAGTTGGATGAGATTTTCCTTTTCGATAGCATGAGCCCCCTCTTGATCTGTCATGTCATTATTCTCTGAGACAGATACTTTGAATCATTCTTGGAACATGCACCCCATGGATAAGTGGGGAGTACCATATCCGCATTTGAGTTCAGGTCTTTTTTTTTCTTTCCTTTATTATCTTTGAATGTGATACTTCATATAGGCACAAGAATATGTGTAACACATAATAAATTATGAAGGATAATTACTTGCACACACACCTTGAAGCCACCTCCTGAGAAGGATAACATTATGGCTTCTACACAGGTGCTCCTCCCTAGCCCGCACCCTTGCCACTACCTGAGAGGTAGTTCTACCTTGAAGTTTGGGTTTCTCGTCCTCTCGCTTTGGACTTCTTTTGAATATAGGCTGATTGCGTGTATAGATAATCCTAAAAATGCATTCTATAGATCCAATTGTTGTTGAACTTCGTAAGAATAGTTTCACACTTTGTGATGTCTGCAACTTGAATTGTTCATTCAACAGTTGTGCTTCTAAGATTCGTCTACACGGTTGTGTGGCTGTGGTCCATTAATTGCATTAGAGAACACGATGACATTGTGTTGTGTGACATACCGTGATCTATTTGTCCGTTCTCCTGTTGATATTTGTTTAGATTGTTAGTGGTTGCTTTGCTGTTTCGCACAAAGCGCTGTCGTTTATGTCTCTTGGTCCAAATGGGGGCAGTTTCTCTAGGCTCTATACCAACAACGGCCTTTCTGGAAGGCTATGCAGATATTCAACTCTAAAAGATGATGTCAGATTGTTTCTCGGAGTGGTCTACTTATCCTCATGCCAGCACATCTGGTCGGAGACCCGAGGTGTAGAAGACACATCTGATCCTTCCATCGCTCTACCCAAGTCACCCTCTGGCCTGCAGAGCGCTTCCTCAGAGTGGGGGTGGGGGGCTCCAGATCCCCAATTCAACATGGCCCCTTCTCCTCCCAGAAGCCAATATTTCCTTCCAGTTTGTGGCTTGCCTTTCCACTTTTTTAATGTTATCTTTATAAAGAGAAATTTTAATTGTAATGAGGTTGAATTTGCCAACATTTTCTATCGTAATTAGAATTTTTTATCTTGTTTAAAAACCATCCAGCTCTACACTGAATAAATATATTCTGCTGTACTTTCTTTTGGAGGATTTAAAAGCTTTGTCTTTCACATTTAAGATGCACATGGAACTCATTTTTGTGTGCACATTATGAAGTAGGGCTCCAATGTAATTTTTTCCACATGGCTAACAATTATCCCGCAAGAGCATTTATTTAGATTGAAATATATTCGCAATATATATTGTTATAATAGGAAAGCATACAATATAACAATATACATAGTATTTAGAAAACATAAAATACAAAACATAGTAATTAGTACATATACGAAATTTAAAGATAGGGTATTGGAAGGACAGACAGCCACCAAAATAGCAAGAGTGATTATCTTTGGAAGGTGGATAATCTATGATTTTGTTTAAATTTTTTGTTCTTTTTTGTATTTTTTTCTCTATACTGAGCAGATATTTAATTTTTTTTTAATAACAGTGAGAGATAAGGTAGTGTCTGTAGATGATAATGTAATGTCAGTACACTTTAAAGAGAAGTCATTAGTTTAAAGAGAAACCATGAATTGAAACCCTCCAATATAACTTTTTTAAAAAGCTACTGGCTTCCATTCCTGGGGGTGGGGTGGGGACATGTCTGTGAATCATACAGTAAGTCTCAGGAGGTGAGAAACAGTTAAATTCTGAAACTTGGGTGATTCTTCTATAAATAGTTATATAAAATCTCTCTTCCCTGAGTCGCTTGCTTTGCAGGTAAGTAAGGCTCTTTGGAGACTAGGATCTCGGTTACTTGTATGTATCGTCGGTGACGTAATCATTTCTTTTCGCCCGACAGCAGATAATGAAAAGACTAATAAAGCGATACGTCTTGAAAGCACAAGTAGACAAAGAGAATGATGAAGTGAATGAAGGTGAGCCTCTCCCATGTGAGAGACATCCTTTGACGTCTAACATAATAATAATAATAAATGTAATAATAAACATGGAAAACTTCATGTTGACAGTCACTTTAAAAGTCCCGTCTAAGGTAACAGTTTGGATCCTTCTGAGATCGACAGGAGAATCTTATGTCGCATTTCTGAAATGCTATCTTTTTAAAGAAATAGTTATTAACAATATCAACCCGAAACCATTTATCTCTACTCAGAATGCCCTGATTCTCAGAATGCAGAGACTGCCGTCTCTCGGGGAGTTTCAAATCCCTGTTCCATAGGTAGTTTCAGTGAGTTCCTGTGAGTGGTAACATTTTTCCAATGGCGCAGGTAAAATAATGGTTGGCTCAGACAGAATCCACATTTCTTCAGAAGAATCTTTACATTTTTGTCCAGAAAGAAAGCTTTAACCCATTGTTCTCGGCTGTGTTTGTCTTTTGCCTTTCTCTTATCTTTTTGGCTCTTTACTTACACGTGTCTATTTTTCCAGGTGTATCCTAGGCAGGGCATCTGTGTGAACTATAAAAAACTATTCATCAAAGGCCGGGGCGTAGGCCCTAACAGCAGCCCAGAGTTGAAAGGAAGTCAACCTGGAGAAATAAGTTGCACGAAAAATGGAAACTGTAGCTTTCCCCACCAATGAGATGCCACTAGATAAGAGATTTAGCTGCACTGATAAGAGAAAAAAGGGCTAAATCAAGTCAAACTGTTCATGAGCTTCGAAGCCATTACCTGGTTAATGCAAGGAATCCCTTGCAAATTGGAGTCAATCCAATGACATGTGTACGCAGGAAAGAAATCCATGAAAGTATGAATGAGCACCAGCAAAATCCAATCACGGTGTCCTAGAAACAGTCTCAGGGAGACAGGATTGGAATGGGGCCATCGTTTAGAAAGCGGAAATCTGATCGGTTGTACCGTAACCCTTAAGGCTGCGGGACCCTGGGGGCTCCCGGGACACAGAAACGAGGTCCCCTGGCTGGAAGTCAGGTAACGGCCAAGTCGCCCTGTGCTAAAAGTTGGCCGAGCCCCAGCACAACACTGCAGCTGAGTTTTACTATTAAAAACACAGAGGGACTGTTTTTATAGCTTTTTTCAAAGGTCAGTGTATTTTTAAAGCCTGACATTTCTTAAACATTTTAAATAAATAAAAAAAAAAAAAATCTAAAATAATTACCTTGGAGACCTTAGGAGCTAAATATAGTCATAGCATAAAAATTTTACTCTCTGTTCTTTTCTAAATCCAAAGAGCAAATTATCGATTATGTTTTTGTTTTTGTTTTTAATACTACAGGTGAATTAAAAGAAATCAAGCAAGATATCTCCAGCCTCCGTTATGAACTTCTGGAGGACAAGAGTCAAGCAACTGAGGAGTTAGCCATTCTAATTCATAAACTCAGTGAGAAGCTGCACCCCAGTGGCTGAGGTGTGAATGACTCGGTGACCTGGAATGCGGCTTTGACTACAGCACAAATGTGGGCAATAATATTTCTAAGTATGAAATACTTGAAAAACTGTGGTGTACATTTTAAGTATTAACTGCCTCTATCATGTGAATCTTTAAAAGTTAGGTTTGAATGGTTTTACCGTTTTATCACGTGCGAATGGTCTTCGTTTTCATTGCCCGTTTGTAAGGCCTCGACATTACAAACGGGTGACACGCCATTGCATTTAAAGGCCTAGTATGACTACGTGACTGATACTTTTGTCCATTTTAGAAAAAAATCCAACTACATCTTTGCACTACCTGTTTGCCTCCAAGAGACTGTAAGCTCCTGGGGGACAGGGACCATGTCTTCTTCATCTTTGTGTCTCTAGCATCTAGTACAGTGCCTGGTACATAGTAGGTGCTCAGTAAATGTTGTTGAAACCAACTGCCAACAAAACACAAAAGCAAATAAAAAGGACATCACTATCTAGCACACCTTCTCTTGTCCAAGTGCCGAAGGGATCGTTTTTAAAAATAGAAACTAAAAACATTTTACAAGCAGCTAGGACTTGGTCATATTTTCTTAGACATTTTGGCATCACTGATAATCCTAGAACCTTTGACCCCGAAGAAAGAATTTAACAATGAAATGGGTTAATAGAAAATATCATTACATTACATATTTAAGTTTCATAGAATTGTTCAAAGTAACACATTAAAGATTTTTTTTTTTTTAAGTATGTACTGTTTGCTTGCTGTCTTAGATTTTCATTTACTGTTTTTCAGTCATGTGAATTTAGTCAGTGGGGTGGTGAATGTTTTAAGGCTGGGAGTTACATGTTATTTTGGTACTAATTTCTGCTTCTGATGCTTTAATGCTAAGTCAGATGTCCATAACTGTCTTCCTGTCTTGCCCATTCACTCCATTCTGAGTTTTGGAGGGGATGTTTATGGGGAAAAAAATCAGGAAGAGCAGTGGCCGTGAACCTGGAAAGGTGTGTCGGGTATCAGGTGTGCTTTATTTCCCGTTGAGGCCTCTTTTGCCATCATTGCTTACAATGATTGACATCCTTTTTCGTATAAAAGCATTCGGTGATACTTTCTACACAAAATAGATGGTGATGTATCTGACTTATTATATAACTGAGCTGAATACCGGTAAATCTCCACAACAACTCATGACTTTGATAGGAAAGGGGGTACAGGCCAGTAAGTTCCCTCGTCTTCACAGACCGTAAAACACTCAAAGTATTTTTTTTTAACCAGGTTGGTTTAAATGTCTCAGAATTATGCTTCACATCTGATTCTCTTCAGTCTGTTCCTGTCAAGTCTTATAAGAATATGAATTGTGATCACACCTCAAAGATAGTTTCATAGGTACTAAACACCAATTAAGTACATGAAAAATCATTATTCTCACAAAGCAAGGCTTTATAGACCTGAAGACAAAAATGAACATTAAATGGAACCACATAAAGCTCTCTAAAGATTTCTTAATTTCTACTTTTGGAGACTGAAAAAATTAAGAAAAAACTTTGTACATTTTTGCTACCATCGTAGACGATTTCATTAACTTCCGTGCTGTTCTCTAATAGTACTTTGTCTTAAACGTTTTTCAGATTGTATGTATGTTATGTTATGCCTCAGAACTGAATAAAATATTGAATTTTTTCATTGTCATATGTTACTCTACTATATTAAAACAGCAAAGATAAGGAGTTTCCATAATAGACAATACTTTCAGTCTTACAGGATTGTCTAGGATTCCAAATGTGGAGGTTTTTTGTTCGTAGATATGGAATGGAATATTTAGCAATATTCCAAATTGGGGTTAGAAAAATGTTAACTGTGAAAGTGTCAGATTCAGCTGGGGACATTCAGCCTCTGAGCCTTGGAATCTTGAGTAAAGATAAAGATGACAGCATTTTTTTTAAAAGTCCACGCTTCCCACCACTGTAGCATGCACCATTGATCGGACAGGTTCCTTTCTGTTATGGGCTGAATTGTGTCCCCCCTAAATTCGCATGTTGAAGTCCTAACCCCCAGTACCTCAGGATGTGGCTATATTTGGAGATAGCACCTTTAAAGAGATAATTAAATTAAAAGGAGGTCATTAGGTTGGGCCTTAATCCTATGTGACAGGTGTCCTTAGAAGAGGAGATTAGGACGCAGACACAGAGGGAAGATCCTGTGAGGACACAGGGAGAAGACGGCCAGGAAGAGATGCCTCAGAAAATTGCTTTGGTTCCCTGCTCACACCTCGATCTTGTACCCTAGCCCGTGAGATCCTGTAAGAAAATAAATCTGTTGTTTAAGCCATCCAGTTTGTGGTACTTTGTTGTGGTGGCCCTATCTATCAATACACCTTCCAAGCCCTAAATTCTATAAAATTCTATGTAATCACATTTTATCCTATCTCCATGATAGCTGTTTTTCAGTTTACTTCTAAAATTTATCTGTATTTTTTCGAGTCTAAGTTAATAGATATTTTCTCACAATTGTTACACAGCTAACCTATCTCAAGGCATTATTGTCTATTTTAATAGAGTTATTTTAGCCTCAGAAAAAGACTTGTCTGGAACACCCTGGAACCCGCATAAAACCTCAAATCCCTCTGTAGGAAAGAATTTGTTTTCCTAAAAAGCACCTCTTCTCAGGGCTTTAATTCTTGATTCACAATCATTTGTGAACTTTTCCCTAAGAAGCCACAGAAATCAGGAAAGGGACAGTATCATTAATCTGTACTATTTCTGTAGGCAGAGCTCTGTGTGCACTAAGGAAGGACCAATGGACATGAATCAAGGAACGTCAGATCTTGGTCAGATCCTGGATGACCATAGTACAGCAGTAGTCTGAGGGTCCCTGAGGCCTTTTCGGGGAGTCTTTTACTATTAGGTATTCTCATAGCACTAAGATGTTATTCGTCTTTTTCACTGTGCTGACATTCGCCCGGATGATACAAAAACCATGGTGGTTAATGCTGCTAGTACTTAATCATCACTCAAAGCAATGGCTTCAAACCGTATGGAGTAAGTAGTTACTATAGTCTTCATGCCCACATTGGCAGGAAACAATTTCACTTAAAAATGTTCATTATGAAGCAGCAAAAATTATTTTAAGTCTTATTCTTGAGTACTTATCTTTTAAAATATTCCATATGATATGGGAAGTAGGCATAAAACATTTCTACTAAATAGCATCGCACATTAATTGTCTCAAGGAAGAGCACTTCTGTGATTAGTATTTTGAGTTGCTAGCTGAACTTGTTGCTTTTCTTGTGGAACACTTTGTTTTTGAAAGCACAACTGAAAAATTATGATTATTCAGACTTAGATATTTGTCATGAGCTTTCTTGAGAATTCAAGCAGGGAACTTGTCATTTCAAAGAAAACAATTGACATTTGTTGCCAGTGCTTAAAATCTGAGCCTTTAGGCACAAATTATAGTTTTGCAAAATTTGCACCATCTGAGGTTGACAGCTTTCTAGTATTTCAAATCTTTTCTGATGAAATCTGTGGTGATATTAACAAATGATGTTTTCGGAAGTTTCGGCGGCAGGGGTGGAGCCAAGGCTGCGTCCCCGGTCTCCCTGGAAACCACCCTCCTCGGGTCCCGTGGACCGCGTCCTCAGTCCCTCTCCGCCTCCGATTGGAGCAGGTTTAACCAGTGGGCGGGGCCTCGCTTTCGTCCGCGCCCACTCCCGTGAGCGTACTGACGTCACGCCGGACGCCGCTGCCCTGACGCCCGCGGCTGCATCCCCGCCGACGCCGCTGCAGCTGGGGTCGCCCCTGAGTGAGCGCGCCCCGGCCGCGGGCCATTTCCCCTCAGAAGCCCCGGGTCCCGTAGCCCCTGTCCCCCCTGTTTCCCCTGTCCCTACTGTCCCGGCCCGGCGCTGCCCGGCGCGTCCGTGCCGCCGTCATGGATCTGAATTTAAACCGAGCGGATTATCTGCAGGTAACCCCGAAGGGAAGGGGCGGGCGCCGCGCGGGAGGAGCCCCATCCCTAAGGATCCGGTCCTTCCGCTGACGCCCGGAGGGTCGCCGGGAGCGGGAGCCCCGGCTCGTTCGCCCTCCCGAACCCCGCTTTCTCCTGCGAGCCGGACCCCACCTGCCAGGCCGCAGGGACAGCATCAGCGACCGTTTATTGAGCGTCTAGTTTATTCCGACAGTTTCACGTGCATAAATATTTAGTCTTCATAGAAATTCCCCAAGTGGGTCATGCGATAGATGAGGATCTAGGGGCCCAGAGAAGGAAATTTGCTTCCTAGCGAAAAAGGATGGCGTCGCTACTTGCAACAGACCCCAGAGCTGGTTTTCTCTGTTACACCCTCTCGCCCCTCAACGTTTCAGCCCTGGCCTTTCTCTCCCTCTGCTCCATCTCCCCCTTTTTCAGTAATCCTGTTCGGGCTAGTGGTACACATACATATTCGCCCGCTCGCTTTCCCTGGGAGCTATGCTAAGCACTACCCACCTTAATATTTACCATGTCCAGCTGGTCACGACCTCTCGCTGCGTTGATCCCTTCTATCTCTTGAATCTGTCCCATTTTCTCCAACACCATTTCTCCAAGTTCAGATTCTCATCTTCTCTTGCTTGGATCACTGAAATAACCTCCTAATTGGGCTCGGAGGCTCCAGTTTTCACCTCCCAACAAGCTGTCTTTCACAGCACGTGCTAGATTGATGTTTCAAAATACATATCCAAATAAATTGTTTTAAACTTCAGTACTGCTCTCTGGAATACGGAATGACATTATAGATCTATAATCTACGTGTAAGTTCTTTCTCCCCCATCCTCTTCCGGTAACTGTGCACTGCTAGCGACAGTTCTCCACTGAACTTGCTGTTTTCATCTCCTGTACCTTTTGTAAAATAAGCTTCATCATCAGCTTTATTGGATGTCACAGCATCAGCACGTTTGGTATTTTGGCAAAAACCTTTGTTGTGTTTTTAATAACGATTTCCTAAGATTTTTAAATCACTTTCCAAAAACAAACAACTGCACGAAGTTGTAAAAGAAGGCTTCAAGAAATACTTTTTCATGAAGTATCTTGCCAGTAATGTCACCCTTTTTTTTTGGCTTGACAACATAAATTTTGACAAACGTAAATTTTACTATTTTTGTTTTTTTTTTAAATTCTGACGTTTGTGGCATATTTCATTAGCGAATAAGTTCATCGCTGATAATAATGATTTCATATTACTAATTATTGCAATAAAGAATAAGATTCACTATGATCTGAATCTGCTGGTCCTTTTAATCTTTCATGTAAAACTCGGAGTATAGTGTATGAGAGAACATTCACTAGGTGGCCGGTGTGTTTCCTTAGGTGGGAGTGACCTCTCAGAAGACCATGAAGCTACTTCCTGCCTCAAGACATAGAGCGACACAAAAGGTACTATAGAGATACTGATTTCTCCATATCGCCTTAGTTCCGACAGAGGAGAGGTTTATATTTCCTTCTTTATTGGTCAGTTATTCTTTTTAAAATGCTAATGTTGAAATGGATTTCTTTGAAAAGATGTTAGAATACCAAGAAACATTTACAAACAGTAATTTTCTTGGACGTTAGAATTACTGTGTACAATTAGTAAATAGAATAAGCAAACTTGTTAAAACCATATTCCATTTTTTTAAAAATAATTACTCTGTGTGTACTGTGTGCACCAGATTGTGTGTATGAAAAAAGAAATGTAAAATGCAATTGAATATAGAGAAAATGCTTTTTTGAAACATTATCGTATTTTAAGAGTAATTAAATATTTTGATATTGCACTTTAACTGACAGTGTTGATTATTTTTATTGAAAGATTGATCCTATGAGACAAGACAATTATAATTTCTTAGTAGACTATTGGGATATCTATATCTATATATCTATATCTATAGATATCTATCTACGTAAATATAGATATGTATATTTATTTTATGCCTACAGCACCTGGTCTTCCTAGATGGTCTCCCATCCAAGTACTAACCAGGCCCGACCCTGCTTAGCTTCTGAGAGCAGACAAGATTGGGTGTGTTCAGGGTAGCATGGCCGTAGACTAGATATTTTAATAGCTGCAAAATAAATATAGTATCCTGATATATTAACATTTTATCAAGATAAATCAACAGATTTCTGATTGTCATTTATTACATTCAGTCTGCTAGATCAGCACATCTCAAATTTTTAGGTCTCAAGGCCCTTTTGTACTCTTAAATTATTGAGGGTCCCAAAGAACTTTTGTTTATGTAGTTTATCAATACTTACTGTATTACAATTTAAGCTAGGAAGTGTTTAAAATATTTTTCTTTTTAAAAATAATAAACCTATTACATGTTTACATAAATAACATTTTTATGAAAAATAACTATTTCCAAAAACAATAAAAGGATTTAGTGCTAGTAGTGGTATTGTGTTACATTTTGCAAATTCTGTAGTCTAGCATAAGCAAAGGTACCTGCATTCTCATGTCTGTTTTCATGTCTGTTTTGGCTGAAGTATATGAAGAAAATCTGGTTAACACAGACACATATTAAAAATAGTCTTTAAATCACTTTTCCAGATAATTATGGGTCTTACACATGTGCATTATGGACTCGGAAACCATATTGATTAACTTTTCATACTTTGATACGTTAAAATCCATTGATCTGTCTTGTACTTTGAATGGATCTTTTACCCATGCATGAATGTATAGCATCGTGTGATGGTCATTTGAGGTTATTGGTTCATTTGAGTTATATAGATCCTGCAAATGCTGACACATGTTATAGAACATCAGACATACCACATTTGTTAATGCCACTGCCGATCTCCTCAGAAAAGTTAAGTATTGGGAAGCTGTCAGTCTCACAGTGGCAGATCCAAGTCTTCCAAAGTATGAATTTTTCACTTGAAAGCTCAGACTTTACCATTGGTAGCAAATACTGTTAGCTGTTTTCCTTTGAAATAACAAGCTCACTTCTTCCTTCAGGTTTTAAAAATTCCACAAAATACCCATGTTTTAATAACAACAGTTGTTGGTTATTCTTCATTCTTAAAAAAGGTGTTTCTCGAAAAAGTGGATAGTTCAGCTCATAGCTCAGTTATTCACGTGTTTTTCCTGAAGACTCTTTGGATATGCAGCAGAAGTGCTTAATGCATACTTCCTTTTTTCTTACACTAAATGTTAAAAAGGCGTGTATTCAAAGGTCAGGATTCAATAAGATTAATTTTTACTGCCTCCTCAAGGACATTCTTACACAAAACTTTTTTTTCTTCTCAAACGCGATGAAGATTACACACGACTGGTATGGTTCGGTGTCATTGTTTTGTTTCTTGTCAGACACCAGTAATCTTAGCCACTATTACTCTGCACCAGCGTGTAAATATCAACCAACCCAGTGAAAAAGGAGATAAAGATTTACTTCCAAACATACTGTTGACCCGACACATTCCCCAAAAGGTTCTCATTGACTTCCAGGGGTCAAGGAACCACACTTTGGGAATCCCTGTAATAGATTCTTGTTGTAGAAATTCTTGGAGTAGTGTGTTGTCAAAAAATCAAACCTTAACTATTATTACATATTTTTCATCTGAAAAGAAATCTCTGCCAGTACCAAAGCGCATCAGTCTCCCGAAAATGTGAACGTAATTATTCGCGAATGTTCATCACTCTAGGGAGAAAGTGCAGTTTTCATGAAACACACAGAGGTTGGTGATCTCCCCGCAGAAAGTCAAGAATCAGTGGTCTGAGAACAAAGTCTGTGTGATGTCAACTTTTTGATATTTGAGACTCGTTTTATATCCTAATACTCGGCCAATTGTCTAATGTTTCTTTGTGCTTGAATATTTGTACTTTGATTCTTGGGATGAGTGACTTATTCATTTATGCACACATGCACACACCTCTACATGTATCCATGTGTGCATATGTATGAGATGAAAGGTAATCGTTTTCCTAATCCATTTCTTACCTTTCCTCTTCTTGATTATCAGTTTCTGAGAAAGAAGTGTTAGTCTCTCTATATATTTCAGAATAATCCATTGGCCACAATGGTAACTGATCATTGTTACTGGATGATGGATACATTGGAATTCATTAAAATATTCTGATTACTTTTGCATATGTTAAAAATTTTCCTTTACAAAGGTTTTAAAAATATCAAGTAAGTCAGTCACATCCTTAATAGATAATCTGTTTTGAAAATCAATCATAAAGCATTCTTATGCTCCACTTAAGGAAAAAAAGTCCCCCCACTTGCCGCCCACCTCCGCCATTTCTGTCCCCGTTCTGTTCTGTCTACATCGTTGCAACAGAAAGTATGGCCGGCTGCTTCTGTAACAGCGCCCCACGACCTTCTCTCTGGCCTTTCTCTGTAATTCTGGGGGGGATTATTTTTTGTGGTGGTGTCTTTCCCAGATTTTTTATCTCTGCTTTTAAAATCATAATTTATAAATCGAGAATATTGTTTTCTCCATATGTAGTTCATAGAGCATAGTAGTAATTTTGGATTCTCTTCACTCTATCACAGGTGGTTCTTGGAGATCATGATGGGGTAGTTACGTGCTTTGGCATGAAGAAAGGAGAAGCGGTGGTATGTATGGCTTTTTTATTTAGGGGGAAAAAAGGATTTTCTAAAAGAGTAACACGCTACTTATTGAATAATCCTAGGTTAAACATTTTCTAAAATACAGTGAAAGGTGGGCTGTGGAGGAAGTCGTTATATGAAGTATGAGGCTGTAGACAGTACAAGAGTCATTTGCCAGCTATTTGTAAAACACTTTTGACAGCCTAGGGTGAGTTATTTGTTTTTTATGATGTGCAGCAAATTACCTCAAACTTAAGGACTTAAAACAACACATATGTATTAACTCACAGTATCTGTGAGTCTGGAGCCTGGGCTCAGAGTTTCGCATGTCTGCAATGTATATATGTTAGCCAAGCTCTATTCCTTTCTGGAGCTCCGAGTGCTATTCTGAGCTCACATGGTTGTTGGCAGAATTTAGTTCCTTCCTGTCGTAGGACTGAGGTCCCCACTTTATTGCTTTCTGTAAGCCAGAGCCTGTTCTCAGCATCTTGAGGCCCCCACAGTTCCTTGCTATGTGGTCTTTCACAGGCCCTGTCACAACGTGGTGACTTACGTTTTCAGACAGACTGGAAAATCTGTCCGTCTGCTAAGATAGCGGCTTATAGAACATAATGCAACATGGAAGTGACTCTCCCATCGCCCTTGCTACTTAATATAACCTAATCTAGGAAGCGATATATTCACAGGTCATAGTTTACAAGTGATGGGTTTGAGATGTGAACTTTTATATTCATTATACCTTGTATGGAATTTACGAAAAAGGCAAAGAGGGTGAAAACTTATCAGAAACTCAATTTTCAATTATTCGTTTTTTTGCTTGCTGTGTATAAAGTTATAGGGGAAGAAGACTCTGATGCTGGTAATAAAATGGAAAATAGCTAGGAAGAATTCGATGATACGTTGTTTCCCATTAAATAGACAAATATAAAGTTAAACATTCAGGTTTCCAGTAAGTCCTATAGTCCTTTATTTATACTAAAATTTATAAAAATTATAAAGAAGCCAAGAGATATTAGTTTTTAAATGATGATTAAAGTATAATAACATGTTTATTGGAACCAGCTGGAGAATCTTGTTAAAATGTAGATTCTCATTCTGTAGATCTGGGATTGGGCCTGAGATTCTGCATTTTTAATAAAGTTAGTGATGTGATGTTGCTGCTTAGTGAATCCTACTTTGAGTTGCGAGAGTTTAGATTTTAATCATGTCACTGAAATATCTGGGAATAAGTATTCCAAAGTTTGAAGGTATTTAGCAAAAAAACCCAGAAGACCTACTGAAGTAAATACATTTATTTCTAAAGATATTTCTGTATAGTAGACCTGTAGTATTTTTGCAAATTTAAAATCACAGCGTTTTTTTACAGTAAAGGAAGATGCTTACGGTAAATCTGTGTACTTAATTTTCCACCAATGATTTTTGCAGGCAGTGTTCAAGACTTTACCGGGGCAGAAGATTGCAAGACTGGAACTGGGAGGGGTTCTGAACACGCCCCAGGAGAAAATTTTCGTTGCTGCGGGGTCTGAGATTAGAGGCTTCACAAAGAGAGGAAAACAGTTCCTCTCTTTTGAAACAAACCTCACTGAAAGCATTAAAGCTATGTATGTTTATTCTCTTTGTTTTTATGTATCCATTTATAATATTTTGGAGAGGTGACAAATAGCTGATTAAGTATCATATCTTAATAGGTTTTCTGGGAAATACAGTTGACTGAAGGTACTTTATGAGTCAGAAATTAAATTTGAGCTAGAATCAATATAAAATCAATTGGTGGTTGAAACGTTTTTAAGACTTTTTTTAGTATTTATACATTCATTTTTGACTGGTTGGTTCAGTTATGATTCATGATCAAAGTATAAAATGAAAAAGTAAAAGAAATCTCCAGATATTTAAGCTTCTGTTTCTGTGCTGTCTCTGAGAGTTCTGGTTTTCAGGTAGCATCATTTTCTTAAGAGACTGGCCCTTAAAGTTCGTGACTGTCATAGGGCATCATTTCAGGTGAGTCAGGTAAGACTCTAAGTGAAAAATAGCTCCCTTCATGGTTTCCTGAAATGTGAAGTTTGGAATTATAATTTTAGTTTAGTTTTTGAATCGTGGGCTGGAAAGAGCTTTAAAGTTCCTCTTATTTACCGTTCCTCAGATCTGCTACTAAGGAGAATCCCCTGGAAGCTTAAAAACAATCAGATCCTTGTCCTACTTTATACATGCAGATTCGTAATTATTGGGGGTGGGTTAAAAGGAAAAAGTTCTGGATTTGCATCTGATGCAGCCAAGTTGTATAAGCAGCCAGACCCCCATTCGGAGACTGCTGATCCAGTCCAGCTCTCTCGTATAATTCTGCATAATGTACAACACGCATCCTGATGTGTTGCAAAATTTGACGAGATTAGATAAGAATTAAACAATGACAAGTGGAAGTACTTTCAGTGGTTCCACAAGAAAATAATACTTTTGAAATGTTTTTGTAGATAGGAATAGCCAACGATAAAATACTAAAATGGAAGTAATAAAGTAGTTGTTAGCATGGCTCCGCGTACCGTGCCCGTTCAGAAAGGTACTGGACGGAGGTGAGAAGGTAAGGAGCTGCCTGCGGGGAGGAGGACCTGACAAATCGTCTCTCTACCCCGTTTCTGAGATGTTCTTGCTGGCGCGGCAGAGGTGGGATGGAAAGGTTCTCTACTCACTTTTTTGAAAAACTATTACCTGCATCTCCACGTTTTTGCAAGGTTGCCTGGGAAAACAGGTTATAACTATATTCAGTAAGGAAATCAACCACTTATCAAATCGATTATCACTCACACCCCCTTCTCTGCTTGATGTTTCCATCCGTCTGACTCTTGTCCATAAAAATGGACACCAGGTAGTACTTGGACAGCGTAATGCAAATGTAATGCAGATGGATTTCCAAAAGAAATTTCAAACCTTGGTAAAGGTGAATTTTCATTAGGTTGATAGAAATGATTTTGAGAGGACTGCTGAAATCATATGCAGAGCCACGAAGCGAGGCCCCCTAAACAATGATTGAAAAAGAAAATGAGGATCATTATAGGATAAGGAATAATTATAGTATAAAAATATTTTAAATATACTTTAGAGGAGTAGAAATATGTGAAACCTTCAAATAAAACCATAGTACCCTCTCTGTGATCGCATGGTAATAGCAATCTAGAAGGGAAAGGTATATAATTTTTGTTAAAAAATTTCAGGTCCCCCTGTGAAAACTTTATTCAGTCTTAAGAATTAGAACATAGTTGTGATTATTGCCTGCATTTTATTAAGTATACTATGAAATGAACTTGTTTTTCTTTTTTCAAGATAAAATGCTAATGAAGTCATTTTTCCACTGTTTATCCTTTAGTTTAAAGTAGATTCACTTCAGCTAGCCTTTGCTAGGCAGTACAGTCTGGTAGTTAAAACGGCTTGCTTTGGAGTTGAAAACGACCTCAGTTGCAGCCTGGTCCACATCTACTAGCTGTGTGCCGTTAGGCAAGTTACTTAACATTTTGTCATTCACCTGTGAAAAGGGGTAGTGATGGTTCCTAGTTTACAGAGTTGCGAGCATCGAGCTAATACGTGTCAATCACTTAGGACAATGCTTGGCACACAGTACGTGTTCAAAAAGTTACTTTTTAAAATATTATTTGTCTTCAGATAAAGACAAATTATCGTTATTTTGTCTGTTTTCAGTTTTTCTGACCTCGATTTTTGAGAAGCCCGAAGCCTTAAGATCTTCATTTTCAGCTTTCAGAATCAGTGTTATACCAGAAAGCTAGAAATTAGTGGGGGGAAATGGAAGACAAAAACAAAAACAAAACAAAACTGTGTCTCTAAGTTTGTGATAAAGTAGTAAATTGTGTAAACGCACTTTTTATCTCTGAAAAAAATTCAGGATTTTTCTATGCTTATTTTTCAAACAATGGATGTCTTAAAGTACTTTTAATGTTCTCAGGTACGTATCTGGCTCAGACCTCTTCCTCAGTGCAAGTTATATCTATAACCACTATTGTGACTGCAAAGACCAACATTATTACCTTTCTGGGGACAGAATCAATGACGTCATCTGCCTTCCTGTGGAAAGGTTATCTCGCGTTACACCGGTATTGGCCTGCCAAGACAGAGTTCTCAGAGTTTTACAGGTTGCTGTTATTTGCATTTTTATAACTTTTCATAATTTAGGTTAATGAATAGGACAGCGTGTACTTGAGATAAATTAGTGATTACTAGCCACTTTAAATGGCTTAAAATGATATCTGGAAAAAAAGTTTACTATTTTAATTGATAAACTAATTTTTTTTACTTGAGGCAAATGTGTTGATATCTTTGGCAAGTTCTTAGAGGGGCATTTATGGATAAAAGGGCTAATGTCCGTCTCTCCACACGAATTTTGAGCTAAGATAACCGGAATAGAGTGCCTTTGCTACAAAAAACCCTTCTTACCTTTTCTTTCTTTTCTCGCTTGCTTGCTTTCCTGCTTTCTTCCTCCATCACTCTCTCCTCTCCCAAAAATCAAATTAAAGGAGGCAGTTGGGTTGGAGAGAGGGTGTTAGGCTTTAGCAGGAGATGTTTGTGATCAGGCCTGTATCGCTTGAGTTGACCCACAGTTTACGACAGTGCGTGGAACAATAGGCACTCAGTAAATATTTGCTAGATATGTAAATGAGTGATAGTGGAGAAAAATTAAAAACTGCGATTGGCTAAAACATCTACTAAGGCTGTTGTTGTCAGTAATAATAGTTATAGTTATGTCTTCTTAAAAGTGACTTTCAATAAAATACATACCTACACTAGGACCTATAAAATAAAGTTTAAGTGCCAGTAACAAATCACAGGCGGAGTGATTGATTGAGAAACTTAGGCTGAGTGTCGTGGTTGAACAGAAGCCTGGCTGCTTGTTCCGTGCCACCACTGGCCGTCTCTCTCTGGAGTTTCACAGCCAGATGGCCATGCATGTCTTGGCATCAGCCCTTTCATAAAAGGAAAAATCCAGCGGTTCTATGAAGTTTTTTTTCCCTAAGGGGAATTAAAGCCGCTGTTCGAGTTTCATTCTAGAAGCATGAATGATTAATTTCTCCCCTTGTCTGTGCTGTGAATAAGGCTTAACAGGAGCTAGCTAGCATCCAATCAAAAGTTGATGTAGCTGAATTCTAGGATTATGCTCTGTTTAACAGTAAGAGATCCATATGCTTATTGTATATAAAAAAAAAAAATCACTAAGGATTTATGGAAAGCAGTTGCAGTCTGTCCTCTGCCCTAAACGCTCTGCCCGCTCCCAGCTGCCTTTTAGGCGATCTGTGGTCCCAGACGTGGCCTTTTAAAACAGTCTTGTGTGTATTCTTTTGTATTTATGTAGTTATATGTAGATATCTGTAAATTCTTACGTGTTACTTTAAATAAAAGATAAAGCACGTGGCTCTCTTATATGTTCTATAGATATTTAAATTTTTTACTATAAATTTGCATTTTTTTTTCATCGTATGATTTATCATGAGTTTTCCTTCTGAGTTTAAGTACTGAGACATTCTTTACAGCTTCACAAATCCTGTGCACTAACTGAGCATCGCTTTTTTTTTTTTTTTTTTAAAGACGAATGAAAGGATCTAACTTGTTTCTTTATCTAAATAGCAGGTCTTTCTGCCTCTCACTGGAGTGGGTTTTGGAAACACCCAAAGGCAAGGCCAGAATTTCCCTTAGAAAGTAGCTTTGGGTCTGTTTAAATGTTAGAATGTGCTCTATGTGAAAGCCCATGAGTTAGGACGGGAGAAACCAGTGTCCCCAGAGAGTTTTGTTAGGAAAATTTACAGTGTCAAGCCTTCGGGCATACGGAATTTCACATGAAAAGTATCGAAAATAGAGACTCTTTTAAGTATTTCTCTTCTCGATGTTTTCATTTTATTTATGTTTTAAAATGAGTTAACACATGCAAAATTGCTAACAAATGCAAGTTAATATTCACAACCTAATGTTTTCAAGTGTTACTGTAGAGTTCCTTACATGAATGTTGATGTTATCTCCGAGTGCCTGTATCATTTTAAATTCGTACTGTGTTTCAGCTTTAAAACACTTGTTCTCCCTCAGGGATCCGACGTTTTATATGAAGTTGAAGTTCCCGGCCCGCCGACTGCTTTAGCGTTGCACGGTGGGATTGGCGGTAATCAGGATTTCATTCTTCACTATCAGATAAGGGAGCGCATTACGTTATGTCTAGACGTTCCAGGTTTTTAATCATTTAACTATAAAGTGAAAATGGGAACTTGTAGAAAGAATATGAACTGTAATTGAGACTCTTGTTTTCTGATAACTTGCCAGTAATGAACAGTAATAAGTTATTGAACTTTAATTTCCAGTTTTCTCCTCTTAAAGTTAGATTGTGACTATGTAATCATCCTCCCAAATTAAGTCTTCTATCTTTTTATATTTTTAAATGAGATTTTTAAATGAAAGTCAACATACATGCAAATATTTTGATTTTCAAGAGACGAGTTGTGGGATAAATACGATTTATTGGTTTTCATTATAACTAGGTGACTCTGGAGAAGACCTTTTGTTTGGAACATCAGATGGAAAACTCGGGATTATTCAGGTCACCACAGCCAAGCCGATACACAAGTGGGAGATTCGAAATGAGAACAAGAGGGGAGGTGTGTTTTTGATGTAGTTCAGATTCTGAAATTTCGGTAATTATTAAATATCCCAGCTTACATAGTTTATTCTGTTTTATTTATTCATAGTACATAGATAACAGACTTAGCAATTCACAGAGCCATCTCAGATACCTTTGCTACTTGTTTATTTAGCAGATCTATCGTAATTTTTGGCATAATTTTTTAAAGTAAGACATGCAAATAGTGATTTGGGACGGCGAGGCCCTTACGGGCTAATGTCCATCTGTAACATCACTCTGCGCTCAATCCGTGCTTCTTCGGTCGTAGGGTACTGCTTGGGATTTGGGAGGATTTGGTGTGAGGCGAGGAAGATGTACAGTGACTTCCTGTTTTCTAAGGAATTTGTACTTTTCAGAGGGGAATTTATATCTGACTTGGTAGGTAGCGAGATGGCTGTTTATAAGTACAGCATGTTTCTACTTACTTGTTAGGGGGAGACAGAGGATAAACAAATGAATAAATAGGATAGCTTCAGCCGGTCAGTCACCTGAAGAAAATGCACCAGGATTACGTGCTAGAGAGTGATGGGGAGAAGGAGGAGGGCTGCTTCCACTGGGCGGTCCTGGAAAGTCTTATAGCGGGTGAAATCTGAGCTCAGATCTGACTGATAGGGAATTAGTAATGTAAAGATTTGAGGGAAAAGAATGTTCCCTGAAGAGGAATAGATGAGGGCTTAAGGCAGAGATGGACTTGATTCATTTGTGGAGCAGTGAATTCCTGGGAGGACCAGTGTGGCTGAATGCAATAGCTGGAGGGAGGTGACGTCAGACGGGTGGGGCCGAATCCTGGAGGTCCTCCTGAGCCTTGGAGAAGGGTTGGAATTGGAAAGTCTTTGGAGAGTTCTAAGTGGGGGTATGACATCTAATTTACCAAGACAGAACAAACGAACAAGCAGAAAACTGGGAGAGGCCAGAGCTGGAGATGGGAACTTAGGGGCCGTTGCACGTAGATGATATTTAAAGCCTTGGAAATGGATGGATGTGGGTGGAAAAGAAAGGCCACCTGATTGTGCTCAAAGTTTTTTGTTGTTATTGTTGTTTTTTAACTTTGATTTGGTACATACATATTTTCTTGTTTGATATGTACTTGACCATGATATTAGTCTTCTTAATAACTTCTCACATCACTTTTTTAAAGGTGTTTTATGCATTGACAGCTTTGACATCGTGGGTGACGGGGTTAAAGACTTACTGGTTGGGAGAGATGATGGCCTAGTGGAGGTTTACAGCTTCGATCATGCAAACGAGCCTGTGCTGCGATTCGATCAGGTGGGTTCGTCGATAAAAAGGCCATACATGCTTTTTATTTATCAAACAGTTATAGAGTCGAGTATGATGATTGGGGTTTTATTAAATGAAATACATTGCAATCTTATGTTTGGCTTAAAATATTGCTGCTTTGATGTTATCAAAATCTCTTAGACCACTCTTATGTTTGAATAGAAGACTCTTGCCTTCAAGCTGAATAATACATTTTTCATTCAGTTTCTAAATATTGTACATCTAAAGTATTAAAAATTTTGCCTTAGTTTCTACAATGCATAATTGATTACAGGACTAACATGTTTGGGTTACTTAAATGAAAGTGTTTTTCTTAAAGTGATAAGGTTTCAAGACAATATAAAAAATATCCTTAAGCAGAGAGGGAAAAGTAGCAATGTTACTTTTAGCCACCCCTGGGTCCACAGTATAAGAAATACTAGATAAGAGTAATTTTTAGTTCACAAATTTTAAATGTAATTCAGCTTATTTATCCCAAGGTACAGAGTCACATGGAGAGGCATTCTGGTATAAACCGAATCTTTCATTTTCATGAAATAGAATTCTCTAGTCCAGGGTTTTCCATCCTGCCTCACACAGGATGCATTGAGGCAGTTTAAAAACAAAAAGGCACAATTCGGTGTCAAATTTCTTTTTTTTTTTTTTTTTGTCTAATTCCTCTAATAGCGATACCTGCCAGTCCCAACTTTAACTGCAGATCAGCAAATACAGATATTTTGGTGTACTAAGGTGTATTATATAGATAATACGGGGATAAAATATTATACAACTTATTTTCTCGATTTCATATTTGTTCATTTTTGATGTAAAAAGCCTCTTGCTAATAATGCAAACAATAGTTTACAATAATCCTTTGCATACAGTAATCCTAAAGTATACAATAGTCCTTTGTCTGTAATCTCCTGTTCTTTTTCTCATCAACCCCTGAGAAACTCATTAGACCTTAAGTCTCCGCTTCGGCTTCTGTTCCAAACTCCTGTGCTGACAGAGCTTTCCCTCCTTCCCTGGGGTGACACTGAGAAACCCTGTCTTCCTTCTTCGTCCTGTTTGTCTAATGACAGGGCACTGCTTTCAGATTGCGTTAAGGCTGCAAACACACGGCCTCTTCTCAGATTCACTCTCTATTGTTTTCCTGATCTGAAGTCCTCTTATCTGACACAGTCTGGACCGATGGTTGGTTAATCAAAAAAGTTCAAACTTCCAGAAATTACATTTTTTGTAACTATTGAAAGTTGCGATGAAAAACCCAAAAGACAGCTTAAAAATGTACAGGAGGGTGTAAAGTTTTTGTTTTGTTTTTTTTCAGAATTACTTTAATGAGAACATGAATAAAAAGTTTTGAAGACTTGTAGTATTTGTGAGATCTGCTCGTTAAAAAAAAGCTAACATTTTGCAAATTTATAACAACCCTTTGTTACTTGAATCTCGCAGGTAACTAGTGTCAGGAAGAGCCCAGAGCCTGATGTGCAGAGCAGCTCAGAGATTCGCCTCCTGCCGGGAGGGTCAATTTCCTCCACCTTCTCCTTTACCACAATGGGTCTCAGTCTTTCCTGATAAGCATTACCTGGCAGAGGTTTTCAGACTGCTTGTCAAAACCCATTAGTGGGTTGCCAGCACATTTTTTTTTTTTTAGTGAGATAGAATGGATTAGAATATGCCAGGGTGCAACATAAACCTTTTAAATGATATCTGTTGTGTATGTTCATGTGTGAATCTCTACCAGATTGCAATGTAAAATACATTGCTTGCTTTCCAAATAGCATAAAAGCCACTGGCATAGAGTGTTCCGTTAAAAATACAGATTTGTTCACTCACCCAAGTGATTATTATCAGACAAGTTTGGGGAGTACTGCTTAAAAGAGATGTAAGCCCTGAACTTCCTGAAAATCTTGCTTTCATCTTCTTTATTAATCTGAAAAACAATTCAGAGAAAACACATGAGAGGTGGTCTCTGGAATTCTGATGATAGACTAAATATTTTGAGAGTTTTGCTTATATAATTTTTAAACAACTTCTTTATATAAAGAAACAATTTTTGCTCATTAAATGACTACTTTAGCTGAATGGTACACGCAAATACATAAGTCATTTTCAGTCATTCCTAGAATTTAAAAACACATAAGTTTTCTGACATTTGTGCAGGATTTTTGCCTTTCTAATCTCAGCATCTATATAAAAGAGTATTCAGTAAATGTATGTTGAATGTCTGGAAACAGGAAAATAAGTTTTGTGGTTTATTTGAACATATCTGCAAAATTTTTAGTTGCTAATAAAGTGCTTGATCTTAAATTTATTTCAGACGTTGTCTGAAAGTGTCACGTCTATCCAGGGCGGCTGTGTAGGTAAAGATGGCTATGATGAAATCGTGGTATCCACATACTCAGGTAAGGCAAAGGGTAATAGGTAGTTGAAGAAAAAATCGATAATAAAAAATGTAAATTTAATAGATTGCTTCGGATGACTACTTTAAAAAAAAGTGTTACTAGTAATTCACTTATCTACAGCATTAACAGCCTTATTGGTTAAAAAATGAGGGAAGGAGTGGGCCAATCGATTTACAAAACAGTTAATGTTTAAACGATAGTTTTTAAGAGTGCTTGGCATGTCACTAATATCTTTAAATGTTAAGTGATATTTTTCGGTTTAAAAAAAATTTAGTTTGTTACTGTATACATTTCTTATTAAAACTCGCTTACTTTTGAGTAGGTCATTTTTGCATTCTCATAATAGTTATACAAGAGTTCAGCTTTCCATGAAAATAATTTCTGAAAAACAATTTTTATTATCAGCTATTACCACCTAGCATTTGCTAGAATGTTGACTAATTCCATACTGAATGCTAAAGCTGTAAATTAATAATTGAAAGATTTCCTTAATCATAGTATTATAGTCTTTCAGGCAAAGCAAAAATAGTGTTATAAAATGCCGAAGTAATTTCTTTATGGTTTGAATATTTTCCGGCTTGGTTTCTTTTGCTTTTGTTTTGTTTTTTCGAAGAGGAACATGTCGTAGGAGTTAAGTGAAGGTGATGTCGGTGGGCAAAGGGTGTGTAAACTAGGGTTTCATTTAACACCAGCAGCACTGAATGGTGCCTGACTGTGGCTCGTCTCTACAGGCTGGGTTACAGGTCTGACCACAGAGCCCGTTCATAAGGAAAGCGGCCCCGGAGAAGAACTGAGAATTAATCAGGAGATGCAGAATAAAATTTCTACTTTACGGTAATTTCACTGCCTCTTTTTCATCTCATGACGTATGTGGCTTTTTTTAAAAATTATTATTACTAATGGATACAATATATTTTATTGGAAGGAATTAATATTACTAAGTAGTTTATTACTTTTTTAAAATGAATGTTTATCAGTTTGAGGAAATTAGCAGTAAGTTTTGATTAATATTTTAGAGTTAGAAATGTACTTTTTGTGTATTTTATTCTATATGGTTATAGGTAGTTGTAATGCTTTGTTTTTTCGCAGACATTAGAAGGAATCTAACACAGATGGCTCTGTTCTTCATTAATTCTAACGTTCACCGCTCCTGTGGACCTTTCTGAATCTGTAATTTTGGCTTTTAAGTGTTCTTACTGGAAGTGAGTAATGCTGACTTCCTTAGACACAGGGATTGCTTTGGTGGCCTCTTCAGTCTGACAAGTGCTTTGAAGAGGACTCAAGTAAAACTGCCTCATATGATGAAGAAGTGGGAGTTGCTGGAACTTTTAATGGCTGCTCTTCCCACGTCAGCCCTTGCCGTCCTGTCGGGGGAGCGCGGGGCCAGCGTTTTTGGACAGTAGAGGGGTACAGAAGTTTTTAAGGCCGCAAGTGCTAGTTCACTAAGGCCACACCACAGGTTCTCCACACACCAGTCCTCCAGAGCCAGCAGGAGAGCAAGCCGTCGTGTTCACACAGCAGGATAGCGAGGAGCGTCCCCGAGGACTGTCTCACGTCCTCGGGAACCTGCCTCGTGTTTGTAACCAAGGCCGCCTCCTCTGGGGCCGCTCGGGAGAAGCTGCTGCCTGGTTCATTCAGCACCTGGAGCGCAGGTGCATGTGAGGCGCTCTGTGCTCGAACGTGTGAATCCTTCGTTCACTGCACAAACCCCTTCCAGGCTGCTCCGCGACGTCCCCCCCGCACTGGGGTCGCTAAGCCTCCTGTTGTTCCAACCCGGTTCCTGTTGCTTCGTTCGCGTGCCATCTTTCTGGGTAACTGGAGCCTGCACAGTGCAGGCTCCGCACGACCCTCCCCAGCATTCAGTGGGACCTCCGCTGTCCCGCTGGCTCCCAATCGTCCTCGTGGTCCCCCGGATGTCAGTGCTCTGCGAACTCCTTATTTTGTCCACCTCCGCTCGTGTCTTACTGAAAGGCCCGTGTTGACCGCCGCTTCTCCTTAAGGCTGTTGTATCCCCCTGCACCAGGGCGGTCAGATTCTCTTCTGCTTGGTGCTGTGTGTAACCAGATGCGCGCCTCCAACTAGAGTTGACTATTTGATACTTAATGATTCTTTATTAATATTGCTACTATAGGACCGAGTAGATGTTTTGATTTTTTAGATTAGAGGTAACTAATGTGGAATCATTTGGTCATAGCAGCATAAATTTTGTTTCTATTAGCACTATAGTTCTAGCTCAACCAATAAAAATTCATTTTGCAGAGGTAAATGTCTCACATTTTAACAAATATTCTAAGTCTAAGTAAGTTTGTACTTACCGGTAACACAGTTGTGTATGTTTTCCTCCAGGAGTGAGTTGGAACAGCTGCAGTATAAGGTCCTACAGGAGAGAGAGAAATATCAGCAGGCTTCTCAGTCAAGCAAAGCAGTGTCCACAGTACCTTCCTTTAGTATAAATGACAAGTTTACGTTAAATAAAGATGATGCCAGCTACAGCCTAATCTTAGAGGTGCAGACGGCAATAGATAACGTCTTAATACAGGTGAGCAAAACCTCTGACTTCTTCCTTTTATGACTAGATCTATTTCGCACACCAGTCATCTGCCCTCATTATTATTGAACACTTTTAGATGGTAATTTTAGACGTTCGTCATTTAGTTTAGGTAGTAATTTTAAAGGTTTATCTTAATCTTCCATGAGGTAATCATAGATTACCTAAACTATACCTTTGCTCATAGATTATCTAAACTATACCTTTTATTTGTCCTGTACATATTAGACAGAGGACAGATGGACTTAATTGTCAGGGCGAGTCACTGAGGATGTCAGGGCGTGTTCCTTAGCCTTCACTGGGAGCTTACGAGGGCCGTGACCTAGAGATCTCTAGTAGTTGATGCCCTTATTTGAACCTTTTTTAAAGCTCCATATACTAAAACGATAGCCTGCAGGACAGCTTGCTCATCAGCCACCAGTTACCAGGTAGGTCAGTAGGCACAGTAGATAGTTTCGAAGGTGAAATTTAGGCTTAATGAGGTACAACTGCATGTATTATATTTATGTTATACAAATATAACTCCATCAGTATATTTAATTAGTCCTTTAAGTTGGAAGATAGTCAGAAAGTGGAAAAGGATGACAGTACGATGAACGGAAAACAAGCAAATGACTAAAGAGCCTGTCAGAAAATGAGAAAAGAATAAAGAAGAGGAAGACAAGGTTTAAAAACGTGTGGAGAGAGCAGATTATTAGTTAAAACGTAAAGGTGGAAATCTCTCTTAACTAGTGCCAGCGCAGAGCCCGCTGCTTCGGGCAGCTCCAGGGGCATAGTGCATAGCGAAAGGCGACCGTGTCTCTGCGAAACTGCCTCTGTCCAGAGGAGGCCGAAGGTCACCTCCCGTCTGTGTTACCGCCCAAGTTCAAATTGACCAAAACAATGAAGCTGGCGTGATCAGAATGGCCTTACGATTATTTGTAGCCCATAGCGTATTTAGCACTGACAAAAAGAGAAAGATGATACTTTTAATGGGGTAGTGAGAGGTGATATTCTATAATTTCTGTTAATCCAAATTAGGAAAACATGGGCCATTGTAATATAACATTTATTCTCTGTTTACCTTCTAGAAGTACATATTATCAAATATAAATTAAGAGACTTTATATTCTCAAATTTAAAGATGAACACAAGGAGAAGCCCTAGAGAAAATACGTTTTGCGAAAATTTTTAGTTTTCCATCTGAACCTCCTTTTTCTTAACATTGACTGTAGAGCGATGTTCCAGTAGACTTACTTGACGTGGATAAAAATTCTGCTGTTGTCAGCTTTAGCAGCTGTGATTCTGAGGTGAGTAAGAAATAGAAAGACTTCTTTAGACCAGGGATCCCCAACCCCCTGGGTCACAGACTGGTCCCTGGCCTGTTAGGAACTGGGCCGCACAGCAGGAGGTGAGCGGCGGGCAAGCGGGCGAAGCTTCATCTGTATTTATAGCCACTCCCCAGCACTAGCGTAACCGCCTCAGCTCCGCCTCAGATCATCAGGCATTAGAATATCATAGGAGCACTGGTCCCTGGTGCCAAACAGGTTGGAGACTGCTGCTCCTGACGCTTTCATTTCTATTACTCTGTTTTGGATAAAACCAATAAATGCCACTAGGGTTCAACGTTTCTTCTTCAGCCTCTCCCTTCATACAATATTTGCAAGTGCTTCACTTTTCATTATCCTCTGGTAATCCAGAAACTAGGATGTTGGCTTAGACTTCTTGCTTTCTCTGATCTCTCAAATCCAGTGAGCAACTGGTTTCTGCCGGTTCTACCTCCCTGGCTGTTAAACCTTTACCCTGCTTCATTTCCCCTTCTGTTCACTTTCCAGGCCCCACTCATGCTTGCTCGAACTGCTCGTCCCCACTTTGTCTGCTTCCGGTGTTGCCTCTCCCTTCCAGCTTTGCTGTACACCTCCCCTAGAGGGCTTCCTGAAATGCAAACATCGTCGTGTCATTTCTTTCTCAAAACCTTTTAAAGATTTCTTGTTTCCTGTTGCATGTAAGTCTAGATTCCTCACTGTGACATAAAAAATTTTCCACCGTTCAACGTCTCCAACTTATCTTTCACCAGCTGCTACCTTCCCTTCTATGCACATTTTTTATGCCAAGCTGAAATTTTTAAAATTTCTCGAAAATGCTGTATAGTTTACACATTCCTTCATTTGAACATGATCTGTTCTTTCTGTCTGCCCTCGCTTTCCGGGGCTTGTTGAATCGCTTAACCGTTATTCAGCAGATGTTTACTGAGCACTTAACCATGTGCAAAGTACCTGGAGCTCCTGGCAGAGCTCTCGGACGTGCTTCTGGTATCACTTCTTTCTGCTTAGTGCTGTCAGACCAGCGTCTCGGAGCTGGGTGGGGCTCCCGAAGAGAAGGTGGGGTCAACGTTAGGTCCGGGGGAGCTGCACTGCAGAAGGCAAGCCAGAGCAGGACATGGCGACTGGAGCTGGGAAGTTACACATATTAGAAAGGGAGGAATAAAAAGAACAGATGAAGGACAAAGGTGACAGCTACATTAGGGAATAGTTGTCAATACAATATCATTTCGTAGTAAAGCTTTTTTTCCTTGATAAATTTTATAACAGTTATATTGTATTATCTATGATTTGTCATCCCTGTTTGAGAACACATAAAAAGATTAGGACCTACATTTTTATGATTATTTAGAAAATCAAGTTAATATTAACATAAAATTTTTAATTTCAAAGTTAACCTCTTTTATTTACATCACTGCAGGATTCTTCGGAATGAGTATTTTATGCTAATCTAAAACCCATTTTCTGGAATGATAGCTTTATAAAAACCTTATTATGGAGACTTCAAGTATATAGAAAAGTAGAAAGAATAGTATAATTATCTCCACATACTCATCACAGCTTTGGCGTACAGCCAGTCTTACTTTATGTTCTTTACCCTCCTCCCCCATTCCAAACTTAATCCTGGACATTCTATCCCTTCTACTCTATTGTCATTTTATTCATAAATACTTAAGTAAATAACATTTATTTTTAATCACACAAAATATGTTCTTAAGTTGATCGAGCCTCTGTGTTTACTGAGTGTAAATGATTTGAAATGTTAATGTTCGAATTTCCTTTTTGAGATTAGCATCCTTTTTGTTCAGTTATGTATTAAAAATAGGAATATAACTACATGAAAATTACACGTCAAATATTCATATTGCTTTGTATTTGCAATTTATCAACCTAGATGTATTTTTCTATTTTAATAGTTACTATTTATTTTCAAGAAGTTATTATTGAAAGTAACCTCTCCAATTTAATTCAACAAACATGTATTGAATTCCTACAGTAAGCCAGGTACTGTGCTACTTGGTGGGAATACAGAGCTGAGATATTTCTCAGTCTTCTGAGAAATAAGTATTTGTGAAAATCAAAGACATTCTATACCATCGATGTTTTTGTCTTATAAACATTAGGAGTTTGTACCATTTGTTAAATTTTTAGAACAATTCATATTTTAAAACGTCGTAGAGACTCAAGATGGGAAAGAGCATCAGCTTTAGAGTCTTAAAGATATGAATTTGAATTCCAGCTTCATTACTAACTGGCTTTTGGGAAATTCACCCAACCCCTTATGCCTTGGTTTCTTCATCCGCTAAGTTACTTAGTAAAACTTACCACATGGGGTTGTTTGTAGGAATAAGCAAAGAGCATTTAGCACAGTGCCACCCAAATGGCAGGTGCTCAGTAAATGGTAGCCAACATTGATGCCTTTTTATCCTTAAAGACATGGATTCATGCTTTTCCTTAACTTTGAATTTTTCCCAGTCAAATGACAACTTTCTTCTCGCCACTTACCGGTGCCAGGCAAATACCACAAGGCTGGAGCTCAAGGTAAAAATGTTTGAAATTACCTTTACTTGAAAGTTTGAACTTTCTCCTTTCTCTTGGTCTATCTTGCAACATCTGATATTTCTTTGCATTCAGTTTCTCCCTGAAATGAATCATTTTGGAGTAATGACTTTTAAATGACCCGTTAGGTTTTAATTCAGCCCAGACCACTATCTCTGCTATTATCACTCAGTCAATCACCTTTTCTTACATTATCAATCCTTAATTTCCAACAATGGGAAATTTTTTTCTGATTTTCTGTTATACGGAAAGTTTCAAACGTGTAAAAGTAATGATTTCAGTTTCAGCAGTGATCAGCTCATGGCAATCTTATTTATACTGTCACTCTTCATTCCAAATTATTTTGAAGTAAATACAAGACACTTTATAATTTCTTTTGTAAATATTTCAGTACATGTCTAAAATATAACTTTTTTCCAACATAACTATAATATTGTTATCACACCTAAGAAAAATCGACAATGATTCCTTAATATCATAAAATATTTAGTGTTCAGATTTTACTGATTTTTGTTTTTACAATTTGTTTGATCTCATGGTCCAAATAAGGTCATTTGGTTATTGAAACATCTGAGCATCTGTCCTGTATTTTCCTAATACCTGGATTTCTCCGATTGTACGCCAGTGACATTTATTACTATTTATTCTAGAGCAAATCTTTTAGTTTTTTAAAGCAATTTAGTAACATAATCACTTCTCCAGTTAAATACTGATCATGGCATGTAAGTCTTTTAGTGGTTTAATTTGTAATGTAAGATTTAAAATTTATTTTTGATACATTTATGACCTAAAGACTAAGGAGGACTGTCACATTTTTCCTGGTGTTGCCGATGTTCTGAGACTCAGAGTATGTTTTTTTTCAAGAGAGATTCTGTTACACAATTTTTTCACATCTGATTAAGGACGTTTCAGTGAAATGTAATTTTTTTCCTAAATAATTTATTTTAATCTACATAAGTCCCCTTTCATTTATTTTTGAAAGGAAAATTGAAAACTAGGATAAATGTATTACTAAAGGAATGTATTTAAGCATATCTTATGTAATCCAATTAAACATTTTAAATTGCATTTTCACAGTTGGTGCCAATAAAGTAGGAAGTGGGCCTAAAAATATTAAAAAGCTCTGTTCTTTTTTTAAATTTGCCACAGTAATTTCGAAGTTTAGAGGAAAGAATAAATGCCTGAAAAGAGCCAAGAAAACTATGAGAAAGAAGAAAAGGCGAAATGCTAAAACATACTATAAAACTCCTATAATAAAAGCATCGTGGGGTATTTACAAAGCCTGAGTTAATAGGCCATGCAACAAAATCCAGTCTAGAAATAGAACCCAGCACACGTTTATGTAAATTTAAAGCATGACATTTGTATCGGGAAAAATTCTACTCAGTTGCTATCTCTTTTTAGAAATTGGTGTTGCTACACCGGCATCCATCTGGAGGAAAATTAAGTGGATTCTTATGTCATATACGAAAAAATTCAGATCAGTTAACTACCTAGTTATTTTAAAAAGAAGAGGGAGATTTACTTGTCTTCCAGATAATGAGTGAATATCAATATAATATAAAGGCTACCTAAAAGTCATTTCCACCCAATAAGGAAAATAGGCAAAGGCTATGGATAGGCAGTTCAGACAGAAGAAGGAATCAAAAAGCTAACAAATACGGAAAGAAAATGTTCTACCTCATTATTAGGGAAATTTAAAATAAAATAACAAAACACAATTTCCGCTTATCTGAGAGATTAGCAAAAAATTTTAAAGAGCAGCATCACCAGGTGGCAGAGAAGAGGAAAAGGACACTCCCAAATACAGCTGAAGGAAATAAAGATTGTTATAGTTACTTTGGAAAAACAGGCAATGGTTCCATTTGGAGGAATCTATTTCACAGCAGTGAAATCACAGTATAGTCCACACGGATGTGCATTAACCACAGCACTGTTTGTAGAGGCAGGAAAGTGGGACCAAAGTGAACATTCAGTAATCGAATGGTTGAATAAATTAGCCGTCCATCCCACAGAATATTAACACAGCTGTGGTAAAGATGAGCCGGTCTATTCCTGTCAACATGGAGCAAATCCCATGAAAAACACTAAATGCAGATAAAATCCATCCATATATATATATTATTTATAATGATGGAACTATGAAAGAAGGTGTGGAAAGAACATAAGCCCATCGGTGTGGTAGGTTATACCATCGGGTGGGCTGTGGATGGGAGGGAGCGGGAGGAAGCACCGGTGCCAGGACAGGCAGAGTGAGGGGAAAATGACTATTACAAATAAAAACAGGTGTCTGTGATAGAAATAGAATTTATTTACGTGAAATTATCTATTTGTTTCTGTACACCTGCGTAGAACGGTATATGAGAGATTGACTACCAAAATAGCAAAAATGATCATCTCTGGGTGGTGGGATTTTAGGTGACATATCTTCATCCTAAGTTTTCATTATCGTTTGGATGTTTTAATAATGAATATGAATTATGTAACCAGAGAAAACGTTATGACTTTTATTGTGGAAAAAATTATGTGCAACTTAACCCTTTAAAATTATGCGTAAGCATACCCTTTAAAAAGAAACCCTAAAATATAGCTTTATAAAAATAAAATATTGTTATTCATTATTTCTTTTCCTTTTATCTTTTCTGTCTTCCCATTCAGAGCAATATTTGCAGTGTAACATTTGCACCAAATCTTGCTTTAAACTTGTATTGATCTTTCCCATTTAGGTAAAACATTGATTTTTTTAAATTTTTTTTTCCTCACATGCCAGGAAAAGCGTAAGTTAGAGAAGCTGTCTTTGTAATACAAGAGGGACTGCAGTTCGTCCCATGAATTAGAGCTGAGAAGAACTGAAAGGGGGCGGGAGGGAGAAGCTGGACGTCTTTCTAACGCCTCTAAAATTAGGGCGTCATAGTTTAATGAATTATTATTTTCTGTGAGCTGTTTTTGAATTCACAGGATATCCAACCAGCCATATGCAAAATAGCTCAAAAGAATCTCCTAATCTAAATATGTTGTAATAGATTATGATTATACTTCTCTATTTTCATAGAAAGTCGAGTTACGTTCTTGGGAACATTTTTTTCTGTCAATAGATTTTTATAACAACAGCTTTATGCTATAATGCTCCCATTTCGGAGAAAGTGAAGTATTCCATATAAGTTTTAGCTCTTTGGAAAACCCACTTATCCCTTCAATGAAAATGTTTAAATTTCAACCGTTTTCAATGTGAATCTTGTAAAATATTCACCTGTGTTTAAAGGTGATAGGTTAGTATGTAAGAATGACTGTCTTTTGGAATGGTATAGCATTGCTAAGTATAGACAGATCACCTAAAAATATGTGGTGGGGATAACATGTAGATGGTTTAATTTTGCTTTCAGCTGCTAAAATCTTTAAAAATTTTCCTTTACTCTAATGGTAAAAAAGTAGTTGTTTAATAGAATGTCATTATTTTCTTCAAGATATTATAGAATAGATTAAGGCCTAAATACCTGACTACTTGTGTTGAACATTTTCAAGATAACGTTTATATTGCTAGATGTTTTTTTTTTTTCTTTCCTCTTTTGCATTGAATCAGATTCGCTCAATTGAAGGCCAGTATGGCACGCTTCAAGCATATGTGACTCCAAGAATTCAACCCAAAACCTGCCAGGTCCGCCAGTACCTTATCAAGCCCCTCTCGCTCCATCAAAGAACTCACTGCATTGATCATGACAGGTAGGACAGGGGAGGAGCAGTTTATTTTTAGGATATCACACTATGCAGATAAACACGCTGTCGTTTTATAGTGTGAATTCTGGTAGCTGTTTGTATATTTTCAAATTAAATATTTAAATGCTATGGATTAGTATTTCTAATAGATTTATAAGATTCTTTGTCTTCTTTTAGAAGCTGGTTTGAGCTGGACTTTGCTAACTTTCTCACGTACTGGCATTCTGAGACCAGGAGAGTCACAGTTCTCTCTCTCAAACACCTGTCGTGAGCAAATAGCATTTAGCACTTGAGTTTTCTGTGAACAGGATCTTGACGTATCAGCCTCAAACATTCTTGTTCTTTCTGTTTCACCTCGGGAAATACTCACAGAGCAGCAGATCGTGTTATTTCTGACTTCCATTCTAACCTAAGCATCTTCCTTTTTGATGTTTTTCACTTTCTTCCTCGGGGATGAGAAACCATGAGCTTAAATAAAGGAGGAAGGAAAGAAAGAAATTGTTCAGTATTTCCCCGTGCCGTGCATTGCGCAAGATTCTTTAGGCATTATCATTTAAGTCCTCGTAACAAGACAGTGGTAATGTTTCCATTTTACACATGAGAAATGGAGGTGGTGAATGCACAATGCAGTATATATATATATGCCTTACTGCTAAATTGTACACCTGAAACTTACCGGATTTTGTTAACCAATGTCACCATAAAAAATAAATAAATAAAAAATAAACAAACAAACTGATAATTTATAGCTGTCGAGATATAAGAACAAATTTGCCTTGGGAAATACAATCGATGAAAGGAATGCATTTGTTTCATTTCTGTTGATTACCTGAAGATACACAACATCAATAAAAACATTATTGTTGTCTTTGCTATTGTAGAAGAAAGACATGGAGGCTAGGAAAAGCAGGTAACTTGCTGATGTGAGAAACAGCCAGGAGTTGAGGCCAAAGCCCATGCTTCTTCTATTGCAGCTTGTAATTTTAAAGATGTCCTTTAAATAAGATGTAAGGAAAGATTTTTTGAAAACATTAAAGAGGGTAGATTCTTTTGGGGGTGTCTTCCTGCTTCAAAGCCAAGGTTGTTGGTGGCGGTTCCACAGCCCGCTGGGAAGAACAGCAGCAAACTGGGAACCAGGAGCCCCAGGTTACAGTCTCGCATCTGTTTCTGTTTGTCTGGGCTCTCGCTTTCTCGTCTGCAAATAAGAGAGTTGGTCTGGATGATGCGAAGTCCCTTAGAGTTCTTAGGGTTCTTCATGCTCTGTCTTCTTAAAATTCCTTCTGAACCTTTCATTCCACAAACAATATGTTTTCCTAACTGTTTATAATTATTCATTTGATTTATTTAAAATCTGTTTGATTTACTTTACCTTTTGCGTGTACGTGTGTGTGATCTTGGCGAGATGGACAGTGTTGCGCCCACCCCTGCAAGGTGGAAGGCATCCTCCCCTGACCTGCCCACAGCGCAGCGAGCCCGGCGCAGGGCTTCACGTCTGTTTATTTTATTTAAAAGACCGCGTCTTTGCCTTCACATTGTGCTGATTATTTCCCTAGAGAGAGTCTTGTAAAGTACGGTTTGTAGTTTGTATAGTAGAAATATTAGATGGACTTTTTAAAAATGAAATCTGAGTAAACCGAATTTTACCTGTAAATCATGTTATAATGAAAACAAATTTTGACACTTACCTGAATATTAAAAGCAGAGGTGTGGCTAAGCACTCATTTTTTCATAAAATCTAAATGTTTATTTATCTGATACGTAAGATTAACCTGAGAAAAATTAAATGAATGCTTTTATATTTGTTCAGCTACTGTGACCAAACTGTTTGTTAATGTGTTGTGTACATGCGTGTCCCCACACATGAACGTGCACCTCTCCTGTGAAATGGCAGGCCCGTGAATACGCTGACCTTGACTGGCCAGTTCAGCTTCGCTGAAGTGCACTCGTGGGTGGTGTTCTGCCTGCCCGAAGTCCCCGAGAAGCCGCCGGCAGGAGAGAGCGCGACCTTTTACTTCCAGAACACCTTCCTCGACACGCAGCTGGAAAGTCACTGCAGGCAAGTCACACTCGTTACTGCCTCTCAGGGTTTTCCTATAAACGGAACTTCTAATTTTCATTCATTTTAAAGCAAGAATCATTTGCAAATCATAGGATCGAAAACCTGTACGGTTCAAGAGAATCTGTTGAAAAACAAGTCGAATTAATGAGTTTGAAAAATGACTGAATAGAGATGAATATGAAAGATCAATACATTTCCCATCCCCAACAATAACCAGTGAGAAAAGAAATACTTTGAAAAGACCCTTTCAGAAGAGCAATAACAATAACAAAATGTCCATGTAAAATCGGTAGGAAAGTTCTTTAGTAGAAGTATGCAGAAGTTACATGAAAGAAAAGTTTTCAACTTTATTGGCATCAAAGAGGTGATTCAGTGGAGTAATCCATTCCTCTAGCCATCGGTAGGAAGACATTGTGAACATGGCAGTCCTCAGTGATTCGAACATTCGAATCTGGTGAGTGAGAACTGCGATTGGATTTCCTTATGCAAAAATAGGCTCAGCACTTGGGAGCTTGGATCGTGCGGGGCTTCGAGGCCATCGTGTTGGAGGTGGCCAGGGCGGTGGCAGCTCGTCGCTCCCAGTCGCACCCCCACCCTCTTCCCACTCATCTCCCGTAGTTTCCATTTCTGACTGCAGTGGAGGGGAAAATGTCCTCCTCCTTCGTCCCTGTCTCTGAGTGTGAACCGACTTCCTACTTGGCTGAGGCTCATTTCTCCGCTGTGCTGTCCGAGCTTGTACCGCCCGCCTCTTCCAGGCCTCTGCGTGCTCATTCTCTTACCTCTGTAGGTGGTTTTCAGTCATTTGATCTTTTGTTTTTTTTTAAATTTTGTTTTGTTTGGAGGGGAGGGGGCTTCTTATCCTCTCTCCTCCTCTCTTAAGGATTCTTCACCTAAGCAGATTATTGAGGTCTTCTACTTCCTACTTCCTAGCTGAGACTTTAGCATGCTAAATTCTGGAAACAGCTGTGAACTCATAATTTTACCTCAGAATGCAGCCTTTTGGAACCAAGAACTCTCCAGAAACCTAACTGGTTGTAGGATGAGTTCCACTGTACTTCCAGGGGATCTCATCTGTGTCTAAACCTGTAGTCATGAGTCCTGTTTTCAAGAACCACAGCAAACCTCACACTTTAATCATAGCAGACAATTCGACATGCCCCTAGCATATTGTGTATTTTTATAATAGCATACTTTTGCTCTTTACCATTCTGTTTCCTTACATATTTTTTTTTTTTTAACAATTGAAACTCTTTCTTTAAGGCCCAACTGAGTAGCTGCATGTTTTAAGCCTGCCCTGATTCTGTTCTCTGTGCCCATAGCATTTTATTCTTACCTGCTGTAGGTATTTACTGTCATTTGGTTGCAGTATGTAATAGTTTTTACGTAAGCTTGTCTCTCTAAATTAGAGCATAAGCTCCTGCTGGGCAGAGTCTGTTTTTTAGTTACCTTCAGATGTCCCCTCCGAGTCCCCACCTAGCGCATGGTGTTGAACTCAGTGGTGCTTGGTGCGTCTGGTACCCGAGTGAGACACACACAGACACCTGGGCTTTGGAGCCTGACGTGCTTAGTTCGGGTCCTGCTGCTGTGGCTCACTAGCCGTGTGACCGTAACTGTTGTGGTTCACTCTGAGCTTAGGTTTTCTCCTCTGAAGAATGGAGATGGTAGCATTTACTTCATGGCGTGATGAGTCCTTCCCGAGTCAGGGACTGTGTGTTTAATTAAATAGCATCGGTTAAAATTAAAGACCAGTGAAAATCTCATAATTTCTAAAAACTGGGATCAAAATTGTAAGTATCTATCACTCATCTTTCTGGAGAAACAATTCCGTAGTCAACTACAGCTGGTCAGTATAAACTATTTGTGTGTGGGTGTGAACACCAAATAAAAAGGCAACTTTGAATACATGAAAGATAGCATATATTAATTCGGAAACTTTTGGTCATCGTAAAAAAGAACCAACCGCAAGCAGGCTTAACCAAATAAAAGGAGTGTATCGGCTCCTGTAACCCAAAAGGCTAGCGGTAATCTGCCTGAGGCACAGCTTCATCAGTGGCTTAACTGGTGTCCTCAGACTGTTTCCCTTCCCGTAGCTCTGTTTTCGTCTTCACTGGCTTTCCTGTGTGGCGGCGTGGTGGCCGCCAGCAGCTCCATGTAGCTCTGTGTCCTCTCAGCTGCCCTTGAGCTGCTTTTTCCCGCTAGTCCCAGGGAACAGAGGCCCAGGATTGAGCAGCGCTGGTGGATTCCCGTGGATTCCAGACATGGAATACACTGCTAAA
>NW_006440645.1:3782365-3786068 GCF_000325575.1 Pteropus alecto | reverse complement strand
AGGCCCAGAAATGGGGTTGAGGCCAGTGCCAGTGAAATTACATGGATTGAGAAGGGCGAGGGAGTGGAGTAGTTCCCTACAGCAGGGGTCCCCAGCAGTGCCAGTGAAATTACATGGATTGAGAAAGGCGAGAGAGTGGAGTAGTTCCCTACAGCAGGGGTCCCCAACCCTTGGCCATGGACCAGTACCAACCCTTGTCCCATTAGGAACTGGGCCTCATGGCAGGAGGTGAGTGGTAGCGAGCGAGCGAAGCTTCATCTGTATCTGCAGCCGCTCCCCAGCGCCAGCATCACCGCCTCAGCTCCACCTCAGGCTTTAGGTTCTCATAGGAGCAGAGGTCGCCGGTGCCAAAAAGGTTGGCGACCGCTGCTCTACAGAAAAAGAACGGCCCTGTGACCATAAGTGGCAATGGATGCTGGGCGCAGAACAGAAGACGCTATTCTTAGGTTTGATATCTTTTAAGGATGAAGCATATAATGCTGTGATTTACATGAGTCCATCAAAGAAAAATGTCCTTATATGTAAGTAAGCAATTCTAAATGCATTTCATATACATAAGGGGTTATTATTTATTAGCGAAAATGAAGTTATTTTAAAGGAAGGACATATAAAATTGGCATATCTTTAGGAGGTATATATCGAACAAATTTTGTTTAGTTTCACAAGTATGTTCAGACTTGAATTAATATAAGAGTAAAGGTTACACATTTTAATATGCTTTATATTAAGATGCTTATGTAAAGACATCCAAAATCAAATGAAATCTAAACACTAGTTACTACTTATAAAATATGTATTGGCTATATTTCCTTCTAAAGCTGTTCTTTTTAAAAATGTTAATTTTATAGAAAAGGAGAAGGAGTTTTTAAATCCGACAACATTTCTACTATATCCATCCTAAAAGATGTACTCTCTAAAGAAGCTACAAAAAGGAAAATTAACCTCAACATATCATATGGTAAAAAAAAAAAAAAAATCATTTTTTTGGTTGTTGTTATAATAAGAATGTTTCTGAACAAATTGACTTTCTAATTGTGCCTGGCTCAACTCTTTCTAGAGATAAATGAAGTTTCAGTTAAACACACTTTAAAGCTAATCCATCCAAAGCTGGAGTACCAGTTGCTTTTGGCAAAGAAAGTGCAGTTAATTGATGCTTTAAAAGTAAGTATATATGTCATGGACTCCAGATCTTTATTTTATTGTGATGGGATTTCTAAAATTGTGAAGACTTTAAAGTTACACTGGATTGAATTTTGAATATTAAGTTGCTTCTGTTTTTAATTTTATTTAAGGAATTGCAGATTCATGAGGGAAATACAAACTTTCTGATACCAGAATATCGCTGTATTCTAGAAGAGGCAGATCACCTACAGGAAGAATACAAAAAGCAGCCTGCACATCTCGAAAGACTCTATGGTTAGTAGACTCATCTTACATCAAGGTTTTTGGATAGATTGACAGCTTGAATTATTCCATTGTACACATGAGAGAACTTAAAGGTGAAATAATTTGCCCACATCTTTGAACCTAGGAATATTTGCCCTTAAGTCAAACACCCAAGAATGGTCAGCATATAAACGGAATATGTTAGTATAAGTAAACCTGTTAATAGAATCTCTACACTATGTCAAAATGGTCAGCGTGGTGGATAAAACACCACTTGTTTTGATGTTATATATACCAAGAGGAGTTCAAAACTGGCCAGTAGTTGATTGTCTGAATTAATAGCTTATAACCAGTTGTTAAAAGGGTTATAAGCCAGAGGATTCATATTTTGAAACTTACCCTAAAATCCCCCCAAAATAAATATTGTTTTAAGCATCAATCCTTTTAAGTTTGTGTATAAATAATGGAATTACAGGTGCTTAGAAATAGATTCTCAACCAGTCATTCACTTATATTAAATACTGTATCATTATCTGAACTAATCAATCACAGGAAATTAACATTTTTCTTCATAGGCATGATCACCGATCTTTTCATAGATAAGTTCAAGTTCAAAGGCACCAATGTAAAAACCAAAGTACCTCTTTTACTGGAGATTCTGGACAGTTATGACCAAAACGCACTGATTGCTTTCTTTGATGCCGCATGAAATGTAAACAAGGTAAAGTTCCCGAGAAGATCTCTGCTTAAATGAACATGTTAAAGTTACAAGCTAACCTGTACATACTTTCCTTTCAAATACTTTAAAATATTATCTAAATATATTTGAGATATGACTTTTTTTTAGTAATGTTTCCATTTCCTTTGACAAATGCAATTTATTAAAAATAGAGAGCATTTTTATTTGTAAACTACAAGTGGAATGATTATAAGGGTTTAATGAATTTTTTGCCAGTGGATGTTTTAACTTTTATGTTGAGAAATAATATTTGGAAAATAAAAATATATTTAAACATTCTACAAGCTGATCCACACATTATGTGTATAGATTGCTTTACAGTTTTCAAAATTTACATTTTTTTACCTCATTTGATCTTCACAACATATATTATTATTTTATCAAATCATGTGAGAAAATTGATTCTCGCTGAGGTTAAGTGACGAAGACAACTTGCTATTATCTGTAAAACTGGACCAGAGCCCAGGTTCAGGGCCTGGTTTGTGTCCTGGTTAATATGTTTGTTGTCAGCCAGTGGAAATACCCTACCAGTTATTTCTTCTAAGAGTTGAGATTGATTTGCAACCAATTTCACTCTGCTTGGTAATGAGCACTGTTGACCATTGCTTGCCTTGCTTCAGGGCTGTAAATTGTGGTCAGGAAAGTTGAGAAGGCTTGCACACATTGAGAGGATCTTAACTTGATGTAGAGCTACACAAGTGTACGTGTGAACGGTTCAGAAACAGTGATGGCTTCTTAGAATTTCCTGCACTAGTATTCACTGATTTCTTTTTTATCATGTGTGAAGGTCACCAAGTTGACCATTTATGACTAAGGCTATGAAAGTTTTCTTCATTAATCTTCATTCAGAGGAATGTTGTATTTAAAGGTTGCTTTAAAAAGGAAAATAAGCTATTTATGTTTTTAAGAGCACACATGAATTTGTCAGAAAACAATGATGCTTAATTATATACCGTTACATTTATTAGTTATGTACAAGCCTTGTAGATTAAATGTGAAAATTCGGTAAAGGCACATATTGCTAAGAGAGTTTTATTTTAATAAGGGAATGTATTTTACTGTATTCAAACAACTTTCACTTCTGAGTGGAACACAATTATATCTAGGTCACAAGAATTTCACTGGGTGCTTTTAATTGGCTGCTGCAGCTTGGGGAAAAATAGATAGACTGTCTAGTTGAATTTCTTGTAGACCATTACTATTCGTTAATATTTATCAACAGTAGTTTCAAGGTAGCACCTCAAATGAATTGCATCTTCATTAGGGATAAAAGCATGAGACTGACGGAACACCGCGGTGGTAGATGACACTGTAGCCTTCCACTCTGAGTGTCAGCACGTGAGCGCGTGTTAAATGATTCAGGCACACAATTTAATCCTAATGACAACCGTAGACTGTGTAGATACTAACAGTGAGCAGAAGAAAACAGAGTCCGAGACACTGAGTAACTTGTCCAAGGCTGGCAGACGAGGTAGTGGCCGGGTCAGGCCCTACCCCTGGGAGACGAGCGAGGCAGGCCCGGAGGTCCCGGGGCCCCCGGCCGGGGCGGCCCGCAGGCCTCTGCTGGAGTCCGACCGG